>NW_028124395.1:0-55339 GCF_965194825.1 Balaenoptera physalus | reverse complement strand
GTTTTCTGTTTCTTCTTGATTCAGTCTAGTCATTCCATATGTTTCTAGAAATTTGTCTCTTTCTTCTATGCTGTCCAACTTGTTGGCATATAACTGTTCATAGTATTGCTTATGATGATTTGTATGTCTGTGGTATCAGCTGTTATTTCTCTGCTTTCCTTTCTGGTCAAAATTAAAGTAAATTCTTATAGTAACAATTATGAAATCCATGTTGGAAGGGAGTATAAAGTCCTGAAGGTGATTCCTTCTACTGGAATCCCACATTTCAACAACACAAAATGAGCTATGATCCAGGAGTCTATAGAGTGACTTCAACAGGAATTTTCACGAAGCTGCTGATTTCATTTTCTGAGAACATTCATGATTAGAAAATTTTCTTTCTGTTGAGAAATCTTTCTACCTATTTTTTTTCTGATATTGGTCTCTGCCCTAATGTGATCACTCTGCTATGTTTAATCCACAACAATAAGCGTAAGGAAAATATATCTCCACTCCAATTTTTGTTATTGTTCAGTTTCTTTCCTTTTCTGTCATCTTTTAAACACAAAACTATCAATTTTATTTCACAAATTCCCTGGGATAGACACTTTACTTTTCAATACCCTGCCAACACACACTTTCTTTCCACAATACCCATGGGTTAGTGAAAATTCTTCTATCTTTATTGCATTACTTCGAATACCTTTCCAGGCAAACATCTGGATATTGATGCAAAACAAGAGAAACCATATCTATTCTGTACATCACTGCATAATCAGCTCTGAGAACACTGCCTGGCACATAACTTACACTCAAGCAATATTTCTCCAAGAAGAATATGAACTCAAACATTTGTGTGGCACATATAAATTTTAGGATATTTGTAAATATTATCCCCATTTTCTCACTTCTGTAAAGCTGAGTGCCTCAGATGTTCTTTAACTAAGGAGTCACAACACTTATGACTTTGAAAGTGTGTTAAGAGTTCATGAAGACTCTTTTCTGGATATATAAGTTAACTCATACATGCCTAATAAATCATATTCTGTCAAAACTGCATGGACTTCTTTTCCCTCTTTACACATGCTACCGCCCTTTCTAATCTTCCTTTGCCATTGGCATCAGCTCATCACAACTTCAAAATACCTCCCTGAACTACCTCTGATACTTCGATCCTTACTCTCTTTCCCATAAACCGGTTTTATTCCCCCCTCCCAGCTGTCAGTTTGAAATTATCTTAATTATTTTCTACTCTTTGGTTTTCGATCTTAACGTACTAGAATATAAACACTGTGAGAGCAAGAAACTTGTCTATAATTTCCCTACTTTGTCTTCACTAAGATGAGGCCCTTTCTAAACTACTCAAAACTATTTGTCAATTAAGTGACCGAAATCAATTTCCTCAACCACGATATATGAAAACAAATACATTTTCAGTTCCATCAAAAGCAGGTGACATAAGAGAATATGTTGATTCTCACTTATCTGTTGCTTAGTTCTTTATTCTCGTGTTTTCCGTACCTATGTCTAATTCTAATTCCTCATTAATTCTGGAAAATATCTCTTCAATTCCTTTAAGCACTCAGGGCACCTCTTCTCTACCTTGGACTCTGCATTAACATCCTGAATAAAGTGTCATTCCCCCTCCTCTTTACCTTCCAGCTCCAACCTAGACAAAGTGGGATTTGCAAAGCACAGCAGTGAAATACTGTGAGATTTGTGCCTGGGTGTACAAGCGCCTGAGTATGTGAGGAACAAGAAATAGGAGGAGAAGACATTTTTTCTGGTGCAAATGTAAGAAGAAATGCTTGTATTATATCAAGGAAGAAATCAAGGTTCAGGCAAGATATTAGCCCAACTTGCAACAGAGGCCATAACATTTCAAAAAAATGACTAATTCACAAGCAAGTACACAAAGGTTTGTTAGAAACAATGCACCATTTTTATTGAGAATAAGTGATTTCCCCAACTGGAGGATGTTAGGATCATCAACACAGTCATAACAGTGAATCAGAGTTTAAGGAAGTTAAAGGCAAATTTTCGGAAAAGAGTCAGGCGCTATCATAGAACCTCAAGCCACAAAGATGTCAATCTAAACATGGGTAGTTGGAGGTCAAAGCCTCTGTTAGGCATGTAGTTTCCTGGTAATAGAAATCACGGGTTATAGATCCTTGAATCTCATTATCTTTAGATGTGTCATTACAGGAACACACGAGGTTTGGATGGTGATGTTTTAGCAGCAAGAAGAATAACATCTCCTAAAGCAAAATGGCCAGTAGCTGTGGTAGCCAGAGTCATATCCACAGCCATATCCTGTTCCATAAACACAGCCATAAGGGGAGCCATATCCACAGCCGTATCCTGAGCCATAGCCACAGCCATAGCGAGTCCCATATCCACAGCTGTAATAGGGACTAAACCCACGGCGATAGCCACAAGAGTTGCCGTAGTAGTTGCCACACATGTTGTCAAGGGAAGTGGATTCAGGTGGGTTGCAAGAGGATGTTTCTGAAGTGTGTGTGTCGTCTACTTCCCATGGACCTTTATACACTGCCAGTAATTGGCAGAGCATACCATTCATTCCCTGACATAGACAACAAATATGCAAGCAACCATTATATACCAGTCACTGTTGACAATCAGTCACAGTTCCTTTAAAATGAGCTAGTTATTTTGAAAACTCCAGTTTTATTTAAAAAGCATCATTTTAATGTGTTCTGCTGAAGAATTGTCTCAGTAGAATCATGTGCCCAATAATTGATTTTTTGCTTGGGTTGTTTGTTTTTCTTGCCTGTGAGTTGTATGAGATGTTTGTATAATTTGGACATTAACACCTAGTCAGTCACATCATCAGCAAATATTTTCTCACACTTCCTAGGTTGTCTTTTTGTCTTTTCAACAGCTTCCTTTGCTGTGCAAAACCTTTTAAGTGTAATTATGTCCCATTTGTTTCTTTTTGCTTTTATTTCTTTGGCCTTAGGATAGAGATCCAAAAAAATATTGCTACAATTTATGTCAAAGTGTGTTCTGCCTATGTTTTCTTCCAAGAGTTTTATATTTTCAGGTCTTACATTTAGGTCTTTAGCCCATTTTGAGTTTGTTTTTGTATATGGTGTGAGGGAATGCTCTACTCTCATTGTTATATACATGGCTGTTCACTTTTCCCAGCACCACTTGTTGAAGAGACTGTCTTTTCTCTTTGTATATTCCTACCTGTTTTGTCAAGATTGATTGATCCTAAGTGTGTGGGATTATTTCTGGGCTCTGTATTCTCTTCCACTGACATATGTGTCTGTTTTGGAGCAAATACCACAGTGTAGTATAGTCTGAAGTCTGGTAGGGTTGAATCTCGAGCTTTGTCCTTTATTATGAAGAGTGCTTTGAAAACTGGGGGTCTTTTGTGGTCCTAGTTTTAGAAATAGTTTTTCTATGAATTTTAGTGTTGTTTAAGGATTATTTGTCCTAGTTCTGTGAATGTTAAAAATATTTGTTCTAGGTCTGTGAAAAATGTCACAGCTATGTTGATAGGGATTGCATTAAATCTGTAGATTTCATTGGGAGGTATGGCCATTTTTAAAATGTTAGTTCTTCAAATCTAAGGACACAGGATATATTTCCTTTTCTTTATATCGATTTTAATTTCCTTCACCACATTTTATAGTTTTCAGAGTATAGATATTTCACCTCCTTGTTTAAGTTTCTTCCTAGGTAATTGTTGATGCAGTTTTAAATGGGATTTGTTTTACTTTCTCTTCCTAACATTTCATCATTAGTGTATAGAAGCACAAGAGATTTCTGTATATTAATCTTGTATCATGCAAACTACTGAATTTGTTTATAGGGTCGAATGGTTTTTGGGTGTAGACTGTAGAGTTCTCTATATGAAGTACCATATCATATGCAAATAGGTACGGTGTTACTTCTTCCTTTCCATTCTGCATACATTTAATTTCTTTTTCTTATGACTGCTGCGGCCAGAACTTCCAATTTAAGTAGAAGGGGCGACAGTCATCATCCTTGTCTCGTTCCTGAATTGAGGAGGAAGGCTTTCACCTTTTCACCATTCAGTATTGTGTTGGCTGTTGGTTTGTCATAAATGGCCTTTTTTATGTTAATGTGTTTTCCCTCTACACACACTTTAGCAAAGATTTTTATCATGAATCGATGTTGAATTTTTTCAAATGCTTTTTCTGCATCTATTGATGTGATCATGTGATTTTTGTCTTTCTTTTTGTTGCTGTGGTGTATCACATTGATTGATTTGCACATGCTAATCCATCCTTGTGCCCCTGGAATAAATCCAACTTGTTCATTGCGTATGATCCTTTTTTGTATTATTGGATTTGGTTTGCTAATATTTTGTTGAGGACTTTTGCATCTATTGTTCATCGAAGATATTGGACTCTAATTTTCTTTTTTCTATAATCTCTTTGTCTGGTTTCGGTATCAGGGTAATGGTGGCCTTGTCGAATGAACTTGGGAGTGTTTGCTCATCTTCAGTGTTCTGGAACATTTTGAGAAGGATTGGTATAAGTTCTTCTTTTTACGTTTGATAGAATTCCCCTGTGAAGCTCTCTGGTCCTGCACTTTCGTTTGCTGGGAGTTTTTCAAATTAGAGATTCGACTTCACTTCTAGTGATCAATCTGTTCAAGTTTTCTGTTTCTTCTTGATTCAGTCTAGTCATTCCATATGTTTCTAGAAATTTGTCTCTTTCTTCTAGGCTGTCCAACTTGTTGGCATATAACTGTTCATAGTATTGCTTATGATGATTTGTATGTCTGTGGTATCAGCTGTTATTTCTCTGCTTTCCTTTCTGGTCAAAATTAAAGTAAATTCTTATAGTAACAATTATGAAATCCATGTTGGAAGGGAGTATAAAGTCCTGAAGGTGATTCCTTCTACTGGAATCCCACATTTCAACAACACAAAATGAGCTATGATCCAGTAGTCTATAGAGTGGCTTCAACAGGAATTTTCACGAAGCTGCTGATTTCATTTTCTGAGAACATTCATGATTAGAAAATTTTCTTTCTGTTGAGAAATCTTTCTACCTATTTTTTTTCTGATATTGGTCTCTGCCCTAATGTGATCACTCTGCTATGTTTAATCCACAACAATAAGCGTAAGGAAAATATATCTCCACTCCAATTTTTGTTATTCTTCAGTTTCTTTCCTTTTCTGTCATCTTTTAAACACAAAACTATCAATTTTATTTCACAAATTCCCTGGGATAGACACTTTACTTTTCAATACCCTGCCAACACACACTTTCTTTCCACAATACCCATGGGTTAGTGAAAATTCTTCTATCTTTATTGCATTACTTCGAATACCTTTCCAGGCAAACATCTGGATATTGATGCAAAACAAGAGAAACCATATCTATTCTGTACATCACTGCATAATCAGCTCTGAGAACACTGCCTGGCACATAACTTACACTCAAACAATATTTCTCCAATAAGAATATGAACTCAAACATTTGTGTGGCACATATAAATTTTAGGATATTTGTAAATATTATCCCCATTTTCTCACTTCTGTAAAGCTGAGTGCCTCAGATGTTCTTTAACTAAGGAGTCACAACACTTATGACTTTGAAAGTGTGTTAAGAGTTCATGAAGACTCTTTTCTGGATATATAAGTTAACTCATACATGCCTAATAAATCATATTCTGCCAAAACTTCATGGACTTCTTTTCCCTCTTTACACATGCTACCGCCCTTTCTAATCTTCCTTTGCCATTGGCATCAGCTCATCACAACTTCAAAATACCTCCCTGAACTACCTCTGATACTTCGATCCTTACTCTCTTTCCCATAAACCGGTTTTATTCCCCCCTCCCAGCTGTCAGTTTGAAATTATCTTAATTATTTTCTACTCTTTGGTTTTCGATCTTAACGTACTAGAATATAAACACTGTGAGAGCAAGAAACTTGTCTATAATTTCCCTACTTTGTCTTCACTAAGATGAGGCCCTTTCTAAACTACTCAAAACTATTTGTCAATTAAGTGACCGAAATCAATTTCCTCAACCACGATATATGAAAACAAATACATTTTCAGTTCCATCAAAAGCAGGTGACATAAGAGAATATGTTGATTCTCACTTATCTGTTGCTTAGTTCTTTATTCTCGTGTTTTCCGTACCTATGTCTAATTCTAATTCCTCATTAATTCTGGAAAATATCTCTTCAATTCCTTTAAGCACTCAGGGCACCTCTTCTCTACCTTGGACTCTGCATTAACATCCTGAATAAAGTGTCATTCCCCCTCCTCTTTACCTTCCAGCTCCAACCTAGACAAAGTGGGATTTGCAAAGCACAGCAGTGAAATACTGTGAGATTTGTGCCTGGGTGTACAAGCGCCTGAGTATGTGAGGAACAAGAAATAGGAGGAGAAGACATTTTTTCTGGTGCAAATGTAAGAAGAAATGCTTGTATTATATCAAGGAAGAAATCAAGGTTCAGGCAAGATATTAGCCCAACTTGCAACAGAGGCCATAACATTTCAAAAAAATGACTAATTCACAAGCAAGTACACAAAGGTTTGTTAGAAACAATGCACCATTTTTATTGAGAATAAGTGATTTCCCCAACTGGAGGATGTTAGGATCATCAACACAGTCATAACAGTGAATCAGAGTTTAAGGAAGTTAAAGGCAAATTTTCGGAAAAGAGTCAGGCGCTATCATAGAACCTCAAGCCACAAAGATGTCAATCTAAACATGGGTAGTTGGAGGTCAAAGCCTCTGTTAGGCATGTAGTTTCCTGGTAATAGAAATCACGGGTTATAGATCCTTGAATCTCATTATCTTTAGATGTGTCATTACAGGAACACACGAGGTTTGGATGGTGATGTTTTAGCAGCAAGAAGAATAACATCTCCTAAAGCAAAATGGCCAGTAGCTGCGGTAGCCAGAGTCATATCCACAGCCATATCCTGTTCCATAAACACAGCCATAAGGGGAGCCATATCCACAGCCGTATCCTGAGCCATAGCCACAGCCATAGCGAGTCCCATATCCACAGCTGTAATAGGGACTAAACCCACGGCGATAGCCACAAGAGTTGCCGTAGTAGTTGCCACACATGTTGTCAAGGGAAGTGGATTCAGGTGGGTTGCAAGAGGATGTTTCTGAAGTGTGTGTGTCGTCTACTTCCCATGGACCTTTATATACTGCCAGTAATTGGCAGAGCATACCATTCATTCCCTGACATAGACAACAAATATGCAAGCAACCATTATATACCAGTCACTGTTGACAATCAGTCACAGTTCCTTTAAAATGAGCTAGTTATTTTGAAAACTCCAGTTTTATTTAAAAAGCATCATTTTAATTTGTTCTGCTGAAGAATTGTCTCAGTAGAATCATGTGCCCAATAATTGATTTTTTGCTTGGGTTGTTTGTTTTTCTTGCCTGTGAGTTGTATGAGATGTTTGTATAATTTGGACATTAACACCTAGTCAGTCACATCATCAGCAAATATTTTCTCACATTTCATAGGTTGTCTTTTTGTCTTTTCAACAGCTTCCTTTGCTGTGCAAAACCTTTTAAGTGTAATTATGTCCCATTTGTTTCTTTTTGCTTTTATTTCTTTGGCCTTAGGATAGAGATCCAAAAAAATATTGCTACAATTTATGTCAAAGTGTGTTCTGCCTATGTTTTCTTCCAAGAGTTTTATATTTTCAGGTCTTACATTTAGGTCTTTAGCCCATTTTGAGTTTGTTTTTGTATATGGTGTGAGGGAATGCTCAACTCTCATTGTTATATACATGGCTGTTCACTTTTCCCAGCACCACTTGTTGAAGAGACTGTCTTTTCTCTTTGTATATTCCTACCTGTTTTGTCAAGATTGATTGATCCTAAGTGTGTGGGATTATTTCTGGACTCTGTATTCTCTTCCACTGACATATGTGTCTGTTTTGGAGCAAATACCACACTGTAGTATAGTCTGAAGTCTGGTAGGGTTGAATCTCGAGCTTTGTCCTTTATTATGAAGAGTGCTTTGAAAACTGGGGGTCTTTTGTGGTCCTAGTTTTAGAAATAGTTTTTCTATGAATTTTAGTGTTGTTTAAGGATTATTTGTCCTAGTTCTGTGAATGTTAAAAATATTTGTTCTAGGTCTGTGAAAAATGTCACAGCTATGTTGATAGGGATTGCATTAAATCTGTAGATTTCATTGGGAGGTATGGCCATTTTTAAAATGTTAGTTCTTCAAATCTAAGGACACAGGATATATTTCCTTTTCTTTATATCGATTTTAATTTCCTTCACCACATTTTATAGTTTTCAGAGTATAGATATTTCACCTCCTTGTTTAAGTTTCTTCCTAGGTAATTGTTGATGCAGTTTTAAATGGGATTTGTTTTACTTTCTCTTCCTAACATTTCATCATTAGTGTATAGAAGCACAAGAGATTTCTGTATATTAATCTTGTATCATGCAAACTACTGAATTTGTTTATAGGGTCGAATGGTTTTTGGGTGTAGACTGTAGAGTTCTCTATATGAAGTACCATATCATATGCAAATAGGTACGGTGTTACTTCTTCCTTTCCATTCTGCATACATTTAATTTCTTTTTCTTATGACTGCTGCGGCCAGAACTTCCAATTTAAGTAGAAGGGGCGACAGTCATCATCCTTGTCTCGTTCCTGAATTGAGGAGGAAGGCTTTCACCTTTTCACCATTCAGTATTGTGTTGGCTGTTGGTTTGTCATAAATGGCCTTTTTTATGTTAATGTGTTTTCCCTCTACACACACTTTACCAAAGATTTTTATCATGAATCGATGTTGAATTTTTTCAAATGCTTTTTCTGCATCTATTGATGTGATCATGTGATTTTTGTCTTTCTTTTTGTTGCTGTGGTGTATCACATTGATTGATTTGCACATGCTAATCCATCCTTGTGCCCCTGGAATAAATCCAACTTGTTCATTGCGTATGATCCTTTTTTGTATTATTGGATTTGGTTTGCTAATATTTTGTTGAGGACTTTTGCATCTATTGTTCATCGAAGATATTGGACTCTAATTTTCTTTTTTCTATAATCTCTTTGTCTGGTTTCGGTATCAGGGTAATGGTGGCCTTGTCGAATGAACTTGGGAGTGTTTGCTCATCTTCAGTGTTCTGGAACATTTTGAGAAGGATTGGTATAAGTTCTTCTTTTTACGTTTGATAGAATTCCCCTGTGAAGCTCTCTGGTCCTGCACTTTCGTTTGCTGGGAGTTTTTCAAATTAGAGATTCGACTTCACTTCTAGTGATCAATCTGTTCAAGTTTTCTGTTTCTTCTTGATTCAGTCTAGTCATTCCATATGTTTCTAGAAATTTGTCTCTTTCTTCTAGGCTGTCCAACTTGTTGGCATATAACTGTTCATAGTATTGCTTATGATGATTTGTATGTCTGTGGTATCAGCTGTTATTTCTCTGCTTTCCTTTCTGGTCAAAATTAAAGTAAATTCTTATAGTAACAATTATGAAATCCATGTTGGAAGGGAGTATAAAGTCCTGAAGGTGATTCCTTCTACTGGAATCCCACATTTCAACAACACAAAATGAGCTATGATCCAGTAGTCTATAGAGTGGCTTCAACAGGAATTTTCACGAAGCTGCTGATTTCATTTTCTGAGAACATTCATGATTAGAAAATTTTCTTTCTGTTGAGAAATCTTTCTACCTATTTTTTTTCTGATATTGGTCTCTGCCCTAATGTGATCACTCTGCTATGTTTAATCCACAACAATAAGCGTAAGGAAAATATATCTCCACTACAATTTTTGTTATTCTTCAGTTTCTTTCCTTTTCTGTCATCTTTTAAACACAAAACTATCAATTTTATTTCACAAATTCCCTGGGATAGACACTTTACTTTTCAATACCCTGCCAACACACACTTTCTTTCCACAATACCCATGGGTTAGTGAAAATTCTTCTATCTTTATTGCATTACTTCGAATACCTTTCCAGGCAAACATCTGGATATTGATGCAAAACAAGAGAAACCATATCTATTCTGTACATCACTGCATAATCAGCTCTGAGAACACTGCCTGGCACATAACTTACACTCAAACCATATTTCTCCAATAAGAATATAAACTCAAACATTTGTGTGGCACATATAAATTTTAGGATATTAGTAAATATTATCCCCATTTTCTCACTTCTGTAAAGCTGAGTGTCTCAGATGTTCTTTAACTAAGGAGTCACAACACTTATGACTTTGAAAGTGTGTTAAGAGTTCATGAAGACTCTTTTCTGGATATATAAGTTAACTCATACATGCCTAATAAATCATATTCTGCCAAAACTTCATGGACTTCTTTTCCCTCTTTACACATGCTACCGCCCTTTCTAATCTTCCTTTGCCATTGGCATCAGCTCATCACAACTTCAAAATACCTCCCTGAACTACCTCTGATACTTCGATCCTTACTCTCTTTCCCATAAACCGGTTTTATTCCCCCCTCCCAGCTGTCAGTTTGAAATTATCTTAATTATTTTCTACTCTTTGGTTCTCGATCTTAACGTACTAGAATATAAACACTGTGAGAGCAAGAAACTTGTCTATAATTTCCCTACTTTGTCTACACTAAGATGAGGCCCTTTCTAAACTACTCAAAACTATTTGTCAATTAAGTGACCGAAATCAATTTCCTCAACCACGATATATGAAAACAAATACATTTTCAGTTCCATCAAAAGCAGGTGACATAAGAGAATATGTTGATTCTCACTTATCAGTTGCTTAGTTCTTTATTCTCGTGTTTTCCGTACCTATGTCTAATTCTAATTCCTCATTAATTCTGGAAAATATCTCTTCAATTCCTTTAAGCACTCAGGGCACCTCTTCTCTACCTTGGACTCTGCATTAACATCCTGAATAAAGTGTCATTCCCCCTCCTCTTTACCTTCCAGCTCCAACCTAGACAAAGTGGGATTTGCAAAGCACAGCAGTGAAATACTGTGAGATTTGTGCCTGGGTGTACAAGCGCCTGAGTATGTGAGGAACAAGAAATAGGAGGAGAAGACATTTTTTCTGGTGCAAATGTAAGAAGAAATGCTTGTATTATATCAAGGAAGAAATCAAGGTTCAGGCAAGATATTAGCCCAACTTGCAACAGAGGCCATAACATTTCAAAAAACTGACTAATTCACAAGCAAGTACACAAAGGTTTTTTAGAAACAATGCACCATTTTTATTGAGAATAAGTGATTTCCCCAACTGGAGGATGTTAGGATCATCAACACAGTCATAACAGTGAATCAGAGTTTAAGGAAGTTAAAGGCAAATTTTCGGAAAAGAGTCAGGCGCTATCATAGAACCTCAAGCCACAAAGATGTCAATCTAAACATGGGTAGTTGGAGGTCAAAGCCTCTGTTAGGCATGTAGTTTCCTGGTAATAGAAATCACGGGTTATAGATCCTTGAATCTCATTATCTTTAGATGTGTCATTACAGGAACACACGAGGTTTGGATGGTGATGTTTTAGCAGCAAGAAGAATAACATCTCCTAAAGCAAAATGGCCAGTAGCTGCGGTAGCCAGAGTCATATCCACAGCCATATCCTGTTCCATAAACACAGCCATAAGGGGAGCCATATCCACAGCCGTATCCTGAGCCATAGCCACAGCCATAGCGAGTCCCATATCGACAGCTGTAATAGGGACTAAACCCACGGCGATAGCCACAAGAGTTGCCGTAGTAGTTGCCACACATGTTGTCAAGGGAAGTGGATTCAGGTGGGTTGCAAGAGGATGTTTCTGAAGTGTGTGTGTCGTCTACTTCCCATGGACCTTTATATACTGCCAGTAATTGGCAGAGCATACCATTCATTCCCTGACATAGACAACAAATATGCAAGCAACCATTATATACCAGTCACTGTTGACAATCAGTCACAGTTCCTTTAAAATGAGCTAGTTATTTTGAAAACTCCAGTTTTATTTAAAAAGCATCATTTTAATGTGTTCTGCTGAAGAATTGTCTCAGTAGAATCATGTGCCCAATAATTGATTTTTTGCTTGGGTTGTTTGTTTTTCTTGCCTGTGAGTTGTATGAGATGTTTGTATAATTTGGACATTAACACCTAGTCAGTCACATCATCAGCAAATATTTTCTCACATTTCATAGGTTGTCTTTTTGTCTTTTCAACAGCTTCCTTTGCTGTGCAAAACCTTTTAAGTGTAATTATGTCCCATTTGTTTCTTTTTGCTTTTATTTCTTTGGTCTTAGGATAGAGATCCAAAAAAATATTGCTACAATTTATGTCAAAGTGTGTTCTGCCTATGTTTTCTTCCAAGAGTTTTATATTTTCAGGTCTTACATTTAGGTCTTTAGCCCATTTTGAGTTTGTTTTTGTATATGGTGTGAGGGAATGCTCAACTCTCATTGTTATATACATGGCTGTTCACTTTTCCCAGCACCACTTGTTGAAGAGACTGTCTTTTCTCTTTGTATATTCCTACCTGTTTTGTCAAGATTGATTGATCCTAAGTGTGTGGGATTATTTCTGGACTCTGTATTCTCTTCCACTGACATATGTGTCTGTTTTGGAGCAAATACCACACTGTAGTATAGTCTGAAGTCTGGTAGGGTTGAATCTCGAGCTTTGTCCTTTATTATGAAGAGTGCTTTGAAAACTGGGGGTCTTTTGTGGTCCTAGTTTTAGAAATAGTTTTTCTATGAATTTTAGTGTTGTTTAAGGATTATTTGTCCTAGTTCTGTGAATGTTAAAAATATTTGTTCTAGGTCTGTGAAAAATGTCACAGCTATGTTGATAGGGATTGCATTAAATCTGTAGATTTCATTGGGAGGTATGGCCATTTTTAAAATGTTAGTTCTTCAAATCTAAGGACACAGGATATATTTCCTTTTCTTTATATCGATTTTAATTTCCTTCACCACATTTTATAGTTTTCAGAGTATAGATATTTCACCTCCTTGTTTAAGTTTCTTCCTAGGTAATTGTTGATGCAGTTTTAAATGGGATTTGTTTTACTTTCTCTTCCTAACATTTCATCATTAGTGTATAGAAGCACAAGAGATTTCTGTATATTAATCTTGTATCATGCAAACTACTGGATTTGTTTATAGGGTCGAATGGTTTTTGGGTGTAGACTGTAGAGTTCTCTATATGAAGTACCATATCATATGCAAATAGTTACGGTGTTACTTCTTCCTTTCCATTCTGCATACATTTAATTTCTTTTTCTTATGACTGCTGCGGCCAGAACTTCCAATTTAAGTAGAAGGGGCGACAGTCATCATCCTTGTCTCGTTCCTGAATTGAGGAGGAAGGCTTTCACCTTTTCACCATTCAGTATTGTGTTGGCTGTTGGTTTGTCATAAATGGCCTTTTTTATGTTAATGTGTTTTCCCTCTACACACACTTTAGCAAAGATTTTTATCATGAATCGATGTTGAATTTTTTCAAATGCTTTTTCTGCATCTATTGATGTGATCATGTGATTTTTGTCTTTCTTTTTGTTGCTGTGGTGTATCACATTGATTGATTTGCACATGCTAATCCATCCTTGTGCCCCTGGAATAAATCCAACTTGTTCATTGCGTATGATCCTTTTTTGTATTATTGGATTTGGTTTGCTAATATTTTGTTGAGGACTTTTGCATCTATTGTTCATCGAAGATATTGGACTCTAATTTTCTTTTTTCTATAATCTCTTTGTCTGGTTTTGGTATCAGGGTAATGGTGGCCTTGTCGAATGAACTTGGGAGTGTTTGCTCATCTTCAGTGTTCTGGAACATTTTGAGAAGGATTGGTATAAGTTCTTCTTTTTATGTTTGATAGAATTCCCCTGTGAAGCTTTCTGGTCCTGCACTTTCGTTTGCTGGGAGTTTTTCAAATTAGAGATTCGACTTCACTTCTAGTGATCAATCTGTTCAAGTTTTCTGTTTCTTCTTGATTCAGTCTAGTCATTCCATATGTTTCCAGAAATTTGTCTCTTTCTTCTAGGCTGTCCATCTTGTTGGCATATAACTGTTCATAGTATTGCTTATGATGATTTGTATGTCTGTGGTATCAGCTGTTATTTCTCTGCTTTCCTTTCTGGTCAAAATTAAAGTAAATTCTTATAGTAACAATTATGAAATCCATGTTGGAAGGGAGTATAAAGTCCTGAAGGTGATTCCTTCTACTGGAATCCCACATTTCAACAACACAAAATGAGCTATGATCCAGTAGTCTATAGAGTGGCTTCAACCGGAATTTTCACGAAGCTGCTGATTTCATTTTCTGAGAACATTCATGATTAGAAAATTTTCTTTCTGTTGAGAAATCTTTCTACCTATTTTTCTCTGATATTGGTCTCTGCTCTAATGTGATCACTCTGCTATGTTTAATCCACAACAATAAGCGTAAGGAAAATATATCTCCACTCCAATTTTTGTTATTCTTCAGTTTCTTTCCTTTTCTGTCATCTTTTAAACACAAAACTATCAATTTTATTTCACAAATTCCCTGGGATAGACACTTTACTTTTCAATACCCTGCCAACACACACTTTCTTTCCACAATACCCATGGGTTAGTGAAAATTCTTCTATCTTTATTGCATTACTTCGAATACCTTTCCAGGCAAACATCTGGATATTGATGCAAAACAAGAGAAACCATATCTATTCTGTACATCACTGCATAATCAGCTCTGAGAACACTGCCTGGCACATAACTTACACTCAAACCATATTTCTCCAATAAGAATATAAACTCAAACATTTGTGTGGCACATATAAATTTTAGGATATTTGTAAATATTATCCCCATTTTCTCACTTCTGTAAAGCTGAGTGTCTCAGATGTTCTTTAACTAAGGAGTCACAACACTTATGACTTTGAAAGTGTGTTAAGAGTTCATGAAGACTCTTTTCTGGATATATAAGTTAACTCATACATGCCTAATAAATCATATTCTGCCAAAACTTCATGGACTTCTTTTCCCTCTTTACACATGCTACCGCCCTTTCTAATCTTCCTTTGCCATTGGCATCAGCTCATCACAACTTCAAAATACCTCCCTGAACTACCTCTGATACTTCGATCCTTACTCTCTTTCCCATAAACCGGTTTTATTCCCCCCTCCCAGCTGTCAGTTTGAAATTATCTTAATTATTTTCTACTCTTTGGTTCTCGATCTTAACGTACTAGAATATAAACACTGTGAGAGCAAGAAACTTGTCTATAATTTCCCTACTTTGTCTACACTAAGATGAGGCCCTTTCTAAACTACTCAAAACTATTTGTCAATTAAGTGACCGAAATCAATTTCCTCAACCACGATATATGAAAACAAATACATTTTCAGTTCCATCAAAAGCAGGTGACATAAGAGAATATGTTGATTCTCACTTATCAGTTGCTTAGTTCTTTATTCTCGTGTTTTCCGTACCTATGTCTAATTCTAATTCCTCATTAATTCTGGAAAATATCTCTTCAATTCCTTTAAGCACTCAGGGCACCTCTTCTCTACCTTGGACTCTGCATTAACATCCTGAATAAAGTGTCATTCCCCCTCCTCTTTACCTTCCAGCTCCAACCTAGACAAAGTGGGATTTGCAAAGCACAGCAGTGAAATACTGTGAGATTTGTGCCTGGGTGTACAAGCGCCTGAGTATGTGAGGAACAAGAAATAGGAGGAGAAGACATTTTTTCTGGTGCAAATGTAAGAAGAAATGCTTGTATTATATCAAGGAAGAAATCAAGGTTCAGGCAAGATATTAGCCCAACTTGCAACAGAGGCCATAAAATTTCAAAAAACTGACTAATTCACAAGCAAGTACACAAAGGTTTGTTAGAAACAATGCACCATTTTTATTGAGAATAAGTGATTTCCCCAACTGGAGGATGTTAGGATCATCAACACAGTCATAACAGTGAATCAGAGTTTAAGGAAGTTAAAGGCAAATTTTCGGAAAAGAGTCAGGCGCTATCATAGAACCTCAAGCCACAAAGATGTCAATCTAAACATGGGTAGTTGGAGGTCAAAGCCTCTGTTAGGCATGTAGTTTCCTGGTAATAGAAATCACGGGTTATAGATCCTTGAATCTCATTATCTTTAGATGTGTCATTACAGGAACACACGAGGTTTGGATGGTGATGTTTTAGCAGCAAGAAGAATAACATCTCCTAAAGCAAAATGGCCAGTAGCTGCGGTAGCCAGAGTCATATCCACAGCCATATCCTGTTCCATAAACACAGCCATAAGGGGAGCCATATCCACAGCCGTATCCTGAGCCATAGCCACAGCCATAGCGAGTCCCATATCGACAGCTGTAATAGGGACTAAACCCACGGCGATAGCCACAAGAGTTGCCGTAGTAGTTGCCACACATGTTGTCAAGGGAAGTGGATTCAGGTGGGTTGCAAGAGGATGTTTCTGAAGTGTGTGTGTCGTCTACTTCCCATGGACCTTTATATACTGCCAGTAATTGGCAGAGCATACCATTCATTCCCTGACATAGACAACAAATATGCAAGCAACCATTATATACCAGTCACTGTTGACAATCAGTCACAGTTCCTTTAAAATGAGCTAGTTATTTTGAAAACTCCAGTTTTATTTAAAAAGCATCATTTTAATGTGTTCTGCTGAAGAATTGTCTCAGTAGAATCATGTGCCCAATAATTGATTTTTTGCTTGGGTTGTTTGTTTTTCTTGCCTGTGAGTTGTATGAGATGTTTGTATAATTTGGACATTAACACCTAGTCAGTCACATCATCAGCAAATATTTTCTCACATTTCATAGGTTGTCTTTTTGTCTTTTCAACAGCTTCCTTTGCTGTGCAAAACCTTTTAAGTGTAATTATGTCCCATTTGTTTCTTTTTGCTTTTATTTCTTTGGCCTTAGGATAGAGATCCAAAAAAATATTGCTACAATTTATGTCAAAGTGTGTTCTGCCTATGTTTTCTTCCAAGAGTTTTATATTTTCAGGTCTTACATTTAGGTCTTTAGCCCATTTTGAGTTTGTTTTTGTATATGGTGTGAGGGAATGCTCAACTCTCATTGTTATATACATGGCTGTTCACTTTTCCCAGCACCACTTGTTGAAGAGACTGTCTTTTCTCTTTGTATATTCCTACCTGTTTTGTCAAGATTGATTGATCCTAAGTGTGTGGGATTATTTCTGGACTCTGTATTCTCTTCCACTGACATATGTGTCTGTTTTGGAGCAAATACCACACTGTAGTATAGTCTGAAGTCTGGTAGGGTTGAATCTCGAGCTTTGTCCTTTATTATGAAGAGTGCTTTGAAAACTGGGGGTCTTTTGTGGTCCTAGTTTTAGAAATAGTTTTTCTATGAATTTTAGTGTTGTTTAAGGATTATTTGTCCTAGTTCTGTGAATGTTAAAAATATTTGTTCTAGGTCTGTGAAAAATGTCACAGCTATGTTGATAGGGATTGCATTAAATCTGTAGATTTCATTGGGAGGTATGGCCATTTTTAAAATGTTAGTTCTTCAAATCTAAGGACACAGGATATATTTCCTTTTCTTTATATCGATTTTAATTTCCTTCACCACATTTTATAGTTTTCAGAGTATAGATATATCACCTCCTTGTTTAAGTTTCTTCCTAGGTAATTGTTGATGCAGTTTTAAATGGGATTTGTTTTACTTTCTCTTCCTAACATTTCATCATTAGTGTATAGAAGCACAAGAGATTTCTGTATATTAATCTTGTATCATGCAAACTACTGAATTTGTTTATAGGGTCGAATGGTTTTTGGGTGTAGACTGTAGAGTTCTCTATATGAAGTACCATATCATATGCAAATAGGTACGGTGTTACTTCTTCCTTTCCATTCTGCATACATTTAATTTCTTTTTCTTATGACTGCTGCGGCCAGAACTTCCAATTTAAGTAGAAGGGGCGACAGTCATCATCCTTGTCTCGTTCCTGAATTGAGGAGGAAGGCTTTCACCTTTTCACCATTCAGTATTGTGTTGGCTGTTGGTTTGTCATAAATGGCCTTTTTTATGTTAATGTGTTTTCCCTCTACACACACTTTAGCAAAGATTTTTATCATGAATCGATGTTGAATTTTTTCAAATGCTTTTTCTGCATCTATTGATGTGATCATGTGATTTTTGTCTTTCTTTTTGTTGCTGTGGTGTATCACATTGTTTGATTTGCACATGCTAATCCATCCTTGTGCCCCTGGAATAAATCCAACTTGTTCATTGCGTATGATCCTTTTTTGTATTATTGGATTTGGTTTGCTAATATTTTGTTGAGGACTTTTGCATCTATTGTTCATCGAAGATATTGGACTCTAATTTTCTTTTTTCTATAATCTCTTTGTCTGGTTTTGGTATCAGGGTAATGGTGGCCTTGTCGAATGAACTTGGGAGTGTTTGCTCATCTTCAGTGTTCTGGAACATTTTGAGAAGGATTGGTATAAGTTCTTCTTTTTATGTTTGATAGAATTCCCCTGTGAAGCTTTCTGGTCCTGCACTTTCGTTTGCTGGGAGTTTTTCAAATTAGAGATTCGACTTCACTTCTAGTGATCAATCTGTTCAAGTTTTCTGTTTCTTCTTGATTCAGTCTAGTCATTCCATATGTTTCTAGAAATTTGTCTCTTTCTTCTAGGCTGTCCATCTTGTTGGCATATAACTGTTCATAGTATTGCTTATGATGATTTGTATGTCTGTGGTATCAGCTGTTATTTCTCTGCTTTCCTTTCTGGTCAAAATTAAAGTAAATTCTTATAGTAACAATTATGAAATCCATGTTGGAAGGGAGTATAAAGTCCTGAAGGTGATTCCTTCTACTGGAATCCCACATTTCAACAACACAAAATGAGCTATGATCCAGTAGTCTATAGAGTGGCTTCAACCGGAATTTTCACGAAGCTGCTGATTTCATTTTCTGAGAACATTCATGATTAGAAAATTTTCTTTCTGTTGAGAAATCTTTCTACCTATTTTTCTCTGATATTGGTCTCTGCTCTAATGTGATCACTCTGCTATGTTTAATCCACAACAATAAGCGTAAGGAAAATATATCTCCACTCCAATTTTTGTTATTCTTCAGTTTCTTTCCTTTTCTGTCATCTTTTAAACACAAAACTATCAATTTTATTTCACAAATTCCCTGGGATAGACACTTTACTTTTCAATACCCTGCCAACACACACTTTCTTTCCACAATACCCATGGGTTAGTGAAAATTCTTCTATCTTTATTGCATTACTTCGAATACCTTTCCAGGCAAACATCTGGATATTGATGCAAAACAAGAGAAACCATATCTATTCTGTACATCACTGCATAATCAGCTCTGAGAACACTGCCTGGCACATAACTTACACTCAAACCATATTTCTCCAATAAGAATATAAACTCAAACATTTGTGTGGCACATATAAATTTTAGGATATTTGTAAATATTATCCCCATTTTCTCACTTCTGTAAAGCTGAGTGTCTCAGATGTTCTTTAACTAAGGAGTCACAACACTTATGACTTTGAAAGTGTGTTAAGAGTTCATGAAGACTCTTTTCTGGATATATAAGTTAACTCATACATGCCTAATAAATCATATTCTGCCAAAACTTCATGGACTTCTTTTCCCTCTTTACACATGCTACCGCCCTTTCTAATCTTCCTTTGCCATTGGCATCAGCTCATCACAACTTCAAAATACCTCCCTGAACTACCTCTGATACTTCGATCCTTACTCTCTTTCCCATAAACCGGTTTTATTCCCCCCTCCCAGCTGTCAGTTTGAAATTATCTTAATTATTTTCTACTCTTTGGTTCTCGATCTTAACGTACTAGAATATAAACACTGTGAGAGCAAGAAACTTGTCTATAATTTCCCTACTTTGTCTACACTAAGATGAGGCCCTTTCTAAACTACTCAAAACTATTTGTCAATTAAGTGACCGAAATCAATTTCCTCAACCACGATATATGAAAACAAATACATTTTCAGTTCCATCAAAAGCAGGTGACATAAGAGAATATGTTGATTCTCACTTATCAGTTGCTTAGTTCTTTATTCTCGTGTTTTCCGTACCTATGTCTAATTCTAATTCCTCATTAATTCTGGAAAATATCTCTTCAATTCCTTTAAGCACTCAGGGCACCTCTTCTCTACCTTGGACTCTGCATTAACATCCTGAATAAAGTGTCATTCCCCCTCCTCTTTACCTTCCAGCTCCAACCTAGACAAAGTGGGATTTGCAAAGCACAGCAGTGAAATACTGTGAGATTTGTGCCTGGGTGTACAAGCGCCTGAGTATGTGAGGAACAAGAAATAGGAGGAGAAGACATTTTTTCTGGTGCAAATGTAAGAAGAAATGCTTGTATTATATCAAGGAAGAAATCAAGGTTCAGGCAAGATATTAGCCCAACTTGCAACAGAGGCCATAATATTTCAAAAAACTGACTAATTCACAAGCAAGTACACAAAGGTTTGTTAGAAACAATGCACCATTTTTATTGAGAATAAGTGATTTCCCCAACTGGAGGATGTTAGGATCATCAACACAGTCATAACAGTGAATCAGAGTTTAAGGAAGTTAAAGGCAAATTTTCGGAAAAGAGTCAGGCGCTATCATAGAACCTCAAGCCACAAAGATGTCAATCTAAACATGGGTAGTTGGAGGTCAAAGCCTCTGTTAGGCATGTAGTTTCCTGGTAATAGAAATCACGGGTTATAGATCCTTGAATCTCATTATCTTTAGATGTGTCATTACAGGAACACACGAGGTTTGGATGGTGATGTTTTAGCAGCAAGAAGAATAACATCTCCTAAAGCAAAATGGCCAGTAGCTGCGGTAGCCAGAGTCATATCCACAGCCATATCCTGTTCCATAAACACAGCCATAAGGGGAGCCATATCCACAGCCGTATCCTGAGCCATAGCCACAGCCATAGCGAGTCCCATATCGACAGCTGTAATAGGGACTAAACCCACGGCGATAGCCACAAGAGTTGCCGTAGTAGTTGCCACACATGTTGTCAAGGGAAGTGGATTCAGGTGGGTTGCAAGAGGATGTTTCTGAAGTGTGTGTGTCGTCTACTTCCCATGGACCTTTATATACTGCCAGTAATTGGCAGAGCATACCATTCATTCCCTGACATAGACAACAAATATGCAAGCAACCATTATATACCAGTCACTGTTGACAATCAGTCACAGTTCCTTTAAAATGAGCTAGTTATTTTGAAAACTCCAGTTTTATTTAAAAAGCATCATTTTAATGTGTTCTGCTGAAGAATTGTCTCAGTAGAATCATGTGCCCAATAATTGATTTTTTGCTTGGGTTGTTTGTTTTTCTTGCCTGTGAGTTGTATGAAATGTTTGTATAATTTGGACATTAACACCTAGTCAGTCACATCATCAGCAAATATTTTCTCACATTTCATAGGTTGTCTTTTTGTCTTTTCAACAGCTTCCTTTGCTGTGCAAAACCTTTTAAGTGTAATTATGTCCCATTTGTTTCTTTTTGCTTTTATTTCTTTGGCCTTAGGATAGAGATCCAAAAAAATATTGCTACAATTTATGTCAAAGTGTGTTCTGCCTATGTTTTCTTCCAAGAGTTTTATATTTTCAGGTCTTACATTTAGGTCTTTAGCCCATTTTGAGTTTGTTTTTGTATATGGTGTGAGGGAATGCTCAACTCTCATTGTTATATACATGGCTGTTCACTTTTCCCAGCACCACTTGTTGAAGAGACTGTCTTTTCTCTTTGTATATTCCTACCTGTTTTGTCAAGATTGATTGATCCTAAGTGTGTGGGATTATTTCTGGACTCTGTATTCTCTTCCACTGACATATGTGTCTGTTTTGGAGCAAATACCACACTGTAGTATAGTCTGAAGTCTGGTAGGGTTGAATCTCGAGCTTTGTCCTTTATTATGAAGAGTGCTTTGAAAACTGGGGGTCTTTTGTGGTCCTAGTTTTAGAAATAGTTTTTCTATGAATTTTAGTGTTGTTTAAGGATTATTTGTCCTAGTTCTGTGAATGTTAAAAATATTTGTTCTAGGTCTGTGAAAAATGTCACAGCTATGTTGATAGGGATTGCATTAAATCTGTAGATTTCATTGGGAGGTATGGCCATTTTTAAAATGTTAGTTCTTCAAATCTAAGGACACAGGATATATTTCCTTTTCTTTATATCGATTTTAATTTCCTTCACCACATTTTAGAGTTTTCAGAGTATAGATATTTCACCTCCTTGTTTAAGTTTCTTCCTAGGTAATTGTTGATGCAGTTTTAAATGGGATTTGTTTTACTTTCTCTTCCTAACATTTCATCATTAGTGTATAGAAGCACAAGAGATTTCTGTATATTAATCTTGTATCATGCAAACTACTGGATTTGTTTATAGGGTCGAATGGTTTTTGGGTGTAGACTGTAGAGTTCTCTATATGAAGTACCATATCATATGCAAATAGGTACGGTGTTACTTCTTCCTTTCCATTCTGCATACATTTAATTTCTTTTTCTTATGACTGCTGCGGCCAGAACTTCCAATTTAAGTAGAAGGGGCGACAGTCATCATCCTTGTCTCGTTCCTGAATTGAGGAGGAAGGCTTTCACCTTTTCACCATTCAGTATTGTGTTGGCTGTTGGTTTGTCATAAATGGCCTTTTTTATGTTAATGTGTTTTCCCTCTACACACACTTTAGCAAAGATTTTTATCATGAATCGATGTTGAATTTTTTCAAATGCTTTTTCTGCATCTATTGATGTGATCATGTGATTTTTGTCTTTCTTTTTGTTGCTGTGGTGTATCACATTGATTGATTTGCACATGCTAATCCATCCTTGTGCCCCTGGAATAAATCCAACTTGTTCATTGCGTATGATCCTTTTTTGTATTATTGGATTTGGTTTGCTAATATTTTGTTGAGGACTTTTGCATCTATTGTTCATCGAAGATATTGGACTCTAATTTTCTTTTTTCTATAATCTCTTTGTCTGGTTTTGGTATCAGGGTAATGGTGGCCTTGTCGAATGAACTTGGGAGTGTTTGCTCATCTTCAGTGTTCTGGAACATTTTGAGAAGGATTGGTATAAGTTCTTCTTTTTATGTTTGATAGAATTCCCCTGTGAAGCTTTCTGGTCCTGCACTTTCGTTTGCTGGGAGTTTTTCAAATTAGAGATTCGACTTCACTTCTAGTGATCAATCTGTTCAAGTTTTCTGTTTCTTCTTGATTCAGTCTAGTCATTCCATATGTTTCTAGAAATTTGTCTCTTTCTTCTAGGCTGTCCATCTTGTTGGCATATAACTGTTCATAGTATTGCTTATGATGATTTGTATGTCTGTGGTATCAGCTGTTATTTCTCTGCTTTCCTTTCTGGTCAAAATTAAAGTAAATTCTTATAGTAACAATTATGAAATCCATGTTGGAAGGGAGTATAAAGTCCTGAAGGTGATTCCTTCTACTGGAATCCCACATTTCAACAACACAAAATGAGCTATGATCCAGTAGTCTATAGAGTGGCTTCAACCGGAATTTTCACGAAGCTGCTGATTTCATTTTCTGAGAACATTCATGATTAGAAAATTTTCTTTCTGTTGAGAAATCTTTCTACCTATTTTTCTCTGATATTGGTCTCTGCTCTAATGTGATCACTCTGCTATGTTTAATCCACAACAATAAGCGTAAGGAAAATATATCTCCACTCCAATTTTTGTTATTCTTCAGTTTCTTTCTTTTTCTGTCATCTTTTAAACACAAAACTATCAATTTTATTTCACAAATTCCCTGGGATAGACACTTTACTTTTCAATACCCTGCCAACACACACTTTCTTTCCACAATACCCATGGGTTAGTGAAAATTCTTCTATCTTTATTGCATTACTTCGAATACCTTTCCAGGCAAACATCTGGATATTGATGCAAAACAAGAGAAACCATATCTATTCTGTACATCACTGCATAATCAGCTCTGAGAACACTGCCTGGCACATAACTTACACTCAAACCATATTTCTCCAATAAGAATATAAACTCAAACATTTGTGTGGCACATATAAATTTTAGGATATTTGTAAATATTATCCCCATTTTCTCACTTCTGTAAAGCTGAGTGTCTCAGATGTTCTTTAACTAAGGAGTCACAACACTTATGACTTTGAAAGTGTGTTAAGAGTTCATGAAGACTCTTTTCTGGATATATAAGTTAACTCATACATGCCTAATAAATCATATTCTGCCAAAACTTCATGGACTTCTTTTCCCTCTTTACACATGCTACCGCCCTTTCTAATCTTCCTTTGCCATTGGCATCAGCTCATCACAACTTCAAAATACCTCCCTGAACTACCTCTGATACTTCGATCCTTACTCTCTTTCCCATAAACCGGTTTTATTCCCCCCTCCCAGCTGTCAGTTTGAAATTATCTTAATTATTTTCTACTCTTTGGTTCTCGATCTTAACGTACTAGAATATAAACACTGTGAGAGCAAGAAACTTGTCTATAATTTCCCTACTTTGTCTACACTAAGATGAGGCCCTTTCTAAACTACTCAAAACTATTTGTCAATTAAGTGACCGAAATCAATTTCCTCAACCACGATATATGAAAACAAATACATTTTCAGTTCCATCAAAAGCAGGTGACATAAGAGAATATGTTGATTCTCACTTATCAGTTGCTTAGTTCTTTATTCTCGTGTTTTCCGTACCTATGTCTAATTCTAATTCCTCATTAATTCTGGAAAATATCTCTTCAATTCCTTTAAGCACTCAGGGCACCTCTTCTCTACCTTGGACTCTGCATTAACATCCTGAATAAAGTGTCATTCCCCCTCCTCTTTACCTTCCAGCTCCAACCTAGACAAAGTGGGATTTGCAAAGCACAGCAGTGAAATACTGTGAGATTTGTGCCTGGGTGTACAAGCGCCTGAGTATGTGAGGAACAAGAAATAGGAGGAGAAGACATTTTTTCTGGTGCAAATGTAAGAAGAAATGCTTGTATTATATCAAGGAAGAAATCAAGGTTCAGGCAAGATATTAGCCCAACTTGCAACAGAGGCCATAATATTTCAAAAAACTGACTAATTCACAAGCAAGTACACAAAGGTTTTTTAGAAACAATGCACCATTTTTATTGAGAATAAGTGATTTCCCCAACTGGAGGATGTTAGGATCATCAACACAGTCATAACAGTGAATCAGAGTTTAAGGAAGTTAAAGGCAAATTTTCGGAAAAGAGTCAGGCGCTATCATAGAACCTCAAGCCACAAAGATGTCAATCTAAACATGGGTAGTTGGAGGTCAAAGCCTCTGTTAGGCATGTAGTTTCCTGGTAATAGAAATCACGGGTTATAGATCCTTGAATCTCATTATCTTTAGATGTGTCATTACAGGAACACACGAGGTTTGGATGGTGATGTTTTAGCAGCAAGAAGAATAACATCTCCTAAAGCAAAATGGCCAGTAGCTGCGGTAGCCAGAGTCATATCCACAGCCATATCCTGTTCCATAAACACAGCCATAAGGGGAGCCATATCCACAGCCGTATCCTGAGCCATAGCCACAGCCATAGCGAGTCCCATATCGACAGCTGTAATAGGGACTAAACCCACGGCGATAGCCACAAGAGTTGCCGTAGTAGTTGCCACACATGTTGTCAAGGGAAGTGGATTCAGGTGGGTTGCAAGAGGATGTTTCTGAAGTGTGTGTGTCGTCTACTTCCCATGGACCTTTATATACTGCCAGTAATTGGCAGAGCATACCATTCATTCCCTGACATAGACAACAAATATGCAAGCAACCATTATATACCAGTCACTGTTGACAATCAGTCACAGTTCCTTTAAAATGAGCTAGTTATTTTGAAAACTCCAGTTTTATTTAAAAAGCATCATTTTAATGTGTTCTGCTGAAGAATTGTCTCAGTAGAATCATGTGCCCAATAATTGATTTTTTGCTTGGGTTGTTTGTTTTTCTTGCCTGTGAGTTGTATGAGATGTTTGTATAATTTGGACATTAACACCTAGTCAGTCACATCATCAGCAAATATTTTCTCACATTTCATAGGTTGTCTTTTTGTCTTTTCAACAGCTTCCTTTGCTGTGCAAAACCTTTTAAGTGTAATTATGTCCCATTTGTTTCTTTTTGCTTTTATTTCTTTGGCCTTAGGATAGAGATCCAAAAAAATATTGCTACAATTTATGTCAAAGTGTGTTCTGCCTATGTTTTCTTCCAAGAGTTTTATATTTTCAGGTCTTACATTTAGGTCTTTAGCCCATTTTGAGTTTGTTTTTGTATATGGTGTGAGGGAATGCTCAACTCTCATTGTTATATACATGGCTGTTCACTTTTCCCAGCACCACTTGTTGAAGAGACTGTCTTTTCTCTTTGTATATTCCTACCTGTTTTGTCAAGATTGATTGATCCTAAGTGTGTGGGATTATTTCTGGACTCTGTATTCTCTTCCACTGACATATGTGTCTGTTTTGGAGCAAATACCACACTGTAGTATAGTCTGAAGTCTGGTAGGGTTGAATCTCGAGCTTTGTCCTTTATTATGAAGAGTGCTTTGAAAACTGGGGGTCTTTTGTGGTCCTAGTTTTAGAAATAGTTTTTCTATGAATTTTAGTGTTGTTTAAGGATTATTTGTCCTAGTTCTGTGAATGTTAAAAATATTTGTTCTAGGTCTGTGAAAAATGTCACAGCTATGTTGATAGGGATTGCATTAAATCTGTAGATTTCATTGGGAGGTATGGCCATTTTTAAAATGTTAGTTCTTCAAATCTAAGGACACAGGATATATTTCCTTTTCTTTATATCGATTTTAATTTCCTTCACCACATTTTAGAGTTTTCAGAGTATAGATATTTCACCTCCTTGTTTAAGTTTCTTCCTAGGTAATTGTTGATGCAGTTTTAAATGGGATTTGTTTTACTTTCTCTTCCTAACATTTCATCATTAGTGTATAGAAGCACAAGAGATTTCTGTATATTAATCTTGTATCATGCAAACTACTGGATTTGTTTATAGGGTCGAATGGTTTTTGGGTGTAGACTGTAGAGTTCTCTATATGAAGTACCATATCATATGCAAATAGGTACGGTGTTACTTCTTCCTTTCCATTCTGCATACATTTAATTTCTTTTTCTTATGACTGCTGCGGCCAGAACTTCCAATTTAAGTAGAAGGGGCGACAGTCATCATCCTTGTCTCGTTCCTGAATTGAGGAGGAAGGCTTTCACCTTTTCACCATTCAGTATTGTGTTGGCTGTTGGTTTGTCATAAATGGCCTTTTTTATGTTAATGTGTTTTCCCTCTACACACACTTTAGCAAAGATTTTTATCATGAATCGATGTTGAATTTTTTCAAATGCTTTTTCTGCATCTATTGATGTGATCATGTGATTTTTGTCTTTCTTTTTGTTGCTGTGGTGTATCACATTGATTGATTTGCACATGCTAATCCATCCTTGTGCCCCTGGAATAAATCCAACTTGTTCATTGCGTATGATCCTTTTTTGTATTATTGGATTTGGTTTGCTAATATTTTGTTGAGGACTTTTGCATCTATTGTTCATCGAAGATATTGGACTCTAATTTTCTTTTTTCTATAATCTCTTTGTCTGGTTTCGGTATCAGGGTAATGGTGGCCTTGTCGAATGAACTTGGGAGTGTTTGCTCATCTTCAGTGTTCTGGAACATTTTGAGAAGGATTGGTATAAGTTCTTCTTTTTATGTTTGATAGAATTCCCCTGTGAAGCTTTCTGGTCCTGCACTTTCGTTTGCTGGGAGTTTTTCAAATTAGAGATTCGACTTCACTTCTAGTGATCAATCTGTTCAAGTTTTCTGTTTCTTCTTGATTCAGTCTAGTCATTCCATATGTTTCTAGAAATTTGTCTCTTTCTTCTAGGCTGTCCATCTTGTTGGCATATAACTGTTCATAGTATTGCTTATGATGATTTGTATGTCTGTGGTATCAGCTGTTATTTCTCTGCTTTCCTTTCTGGTCAAAATTAAAGTAAATTCTTATAGTAACAATTATGAAATCCATGTTGGAAGGGAGTATAAAGTCCTGAAGGTGATTCCTTCTACTGGAATCCCACATTTCAACAACACAAAATGAGCTATGATCCAGTAGTCTATAGAGTGGCTTCAACCGGAATTTTCACGAAGCTGCTGATTTCATTTTCTGAGAACATTCATGATTAGAAAATTTTCTTTCTGTTGAGAAATCTTTCTACCTATTTTTCTCTGATATTGGTCTCTGCTCTAATGTGATCACTCTGCTATGTTTAATCCACAACAATAAGCGTAAGGAAAATATATCTCCACTCCAATTTTTGTTATTCTTCAGTTTCTTTCCTTTTCTGTCATCTTTTAAACACAAAACTATCAATTTTATTTCACAAATTCCCTGGGATAGACACTTTACTTTTCAATACCCTGCCAACACACACTTTCTTTCCACAATACCCATGGGTTAGTGAAAATTCTTCTATCTTTATTGCATTACTTCGAATACCTTTCCAGGCAAACATCTGGATATTGATGCAAAACAAGAGAAACCATATCTATTCTGTACATCACTGCATAATCAGCTCTGAGAACACTGCCTGGCACATAACTTACACTCAAACCATATTTCTCCAATAAGAATATAAACTCAAACATTTGTGTGGCACATATAAATTTTAGGATATTTGTAAATATTATCCCCATTTTCTCACTTCTGTAAAGCTGAGTGTCTCAGATGTTCTTTAACTAAGGAGTCACAACACTTATGACTTTGAAAGTGTGTTAAGAGTTCATGAACACTCTTTTCTGGATATATAAGTTAACTCATACATGCCTAATAAATCATATTCTGCCAAAACTTCATGGACTTCTTTTCCCTCTTTACACATGCTACCGCCCTTTCTAATCTTCCTTTGCCATTGGCATCAGCTCATCACAACTTCAAAATACCTCCCTGAACTACCTCTGATACTTCGATCCTTACTCTCTTTCCCATAAACCGGTTTTATTCCCCCCTCCCAGCTGTCAGTTTGAAATTATCTTAATTATTTTCTACTCTTTGGTTCTCGATCTTAACGTACTAGAATATAAACACTGTGAGAGCAAGAAACTTGTCTATAATTTCCCTACTTTGTCTACACTAAGATGAGGCCCTTTCTAAACTACTCAAAACTATTTGTCAATTAAGTGACCGAAATCAATTTCCTCAACCACGATATATGAAAACAAATACATTTTCAGTTCCATCAAAAGCAGGTGACATAAGAGAATATGTTGATTCTCACTTATCAGTTGCTTAGTTCTTTATTCTCGTGTTTTCCGTACCTATGTCTAATTCTAATTCCTCATTAATTCTGGAAAATATCTCTTCAATTCCTTTAAGCACTCAGGGCACCTCTTCTCTACCTTGGACTCTGCATTAACATCCTGAATAAAGTGTCATTCCCCCTCCTCTTTACCTTCCAGCTCCAACCTAGACAAAGTGGGATTTGCAAAGCACAGCAGTGAAATACTGTGAGATTTGTGCCTGGGTGTACAAGCGCCTGAGTATGTGAGGAACAAGAAATAGGAGGAGAAGACATTTTTTCTGGTGCAAATGTAAGAAGAAATGCTTGTATTATATCAAGGAAGAAATCAAGGTTCAGGCAAGATATTAGCCCAACTTGCAACAGAGGCCATAAAATTTCAAAAAACTGACTAATTCACAAGCAAGTACACAAAGGTTTGTTAGAAACAATGCACCATTTTTATTGAGAATAAGTGATTTCCCCAACTGGAGGGTGTTAGGATCATCAACACAGTCATAACAGTGAATCAGAGTTTAAGGAAGTTAAAGGCAAATTTTCGGAAAAGAGTCAGGCGCTATCATAGAACCTCAAGCCACAAAGATGTCAATCTAAACATGGGTAGTTGGAGGTCAAAGCCTCTGTTAGGCATGTAGTTTCCTGGTAATAGAAATCACGGGTTATAGATCCTTGAATCTCATTATCTTTAGATGTGTCATTACAGGAACACACGAGGTTTGGATGGTGATGTTTTAGCAGCAAGAAGAATAACATCTCCTAAAGCAAAATGGCCAGTAGCTGCGGTAGCCAGAGTCATATCCACAGCCATATCCTGTTCCATAAACACAGCCATAAGGGGAGCCATATCCACAGCCGTATCCTGAGCCATAGCCACAGCCATAGCGAGTCCCATATCGACAGCTGTAATAGGGACTAAACCCACGGCGATAGCCACAAGAGTTGCCGTAGTAGTTGCCACACATGTTGTCAAGGGAAGTGGATTCAGGTGGGTTGCAAGAGGATGTTTCTGAAGTGTGTGTGTCGTCTACTTCCCATGGACCTTTATATACTGCCAGTAATTGGCAGAGCATACCATTCATTCCCTGACATAGACAACAAATATGCAAGCAACCATTATATACCAGTCACTGTTGACAATCAGTCACAGTTCCTTTAAAATGAGCTAGTTATTTTGAAAACTCCAGTTTTATTTAAAAAGCATCATTTTAATGTGTTCTGCTGAAGAATTGTCTCAGTAGAATCATGTGCCCAATAATTGATTTTTTGCTTGGGTTGTTTGTTTTTCTTGCCTGTGAGTTGTATGAGATGTTTGTATAATTTGGACATTAACACCTAGTCAGTCACATCATCAGCAAATATTTTCTCACATTTCATAGGTTGTCTTTTTGTCTTTTCAACAGCTTCCTTTGCTGTGCAAAACCTTTTAAGTGTAATTATGTCCCATTTGTTTCTTTTTGCTTTTATTTCTTTGGCCTTAGGATAGAGATCCAAAAAAATATTGCTACAATTTATGTCAAAGTGTGTTCTGCCTATGTTTTCTTCCAAGAGTTTTATATTTTCAGGTCTTACATTTAGGTCTTTAGCCCATTTTGAGTTTGTTTTTGTATATGGTGTGAGGGAATGCTCAACTCTCATTGTTATATACATGGCTGTTCACTTTTCCCAGCACCACTTGTTGAAGAGACTGTCTTTTCTCTTTGTATATTCCTACCTGTTTTGTCAAGATTGATTGATCCTAAGTGTGTGGGATTATTTCTGGACTCTGTATTCTCTTCCACTGACATATGTGTCTGTTTTGGAGCAAATACCACACTGTAGTATAGTCTGAAGTCTGGTAGGGGTTGAATCTCGAGCTTTGTCCTTTATTATGAAGAGTGCTTTGAAAACTGGGGGTCTTTTGTGGTCCTAGTTTTAGAAATAGTTTTTCTATGAATTTTAGTGTTGTTTAAGGATTATTTGTCCTAGTTCTGTGAATGTTAAAAATATTTGTTCTAGGTCTGTGAAAAATGTCACAGCTATGTTGATAGGGATTGCATTAAATCTGTAGATTTCATTGGGAGGTATGGCCATTTTTAAAATGTTAGTTCTTCAAATCTAAGGACACAGGATATATTTCCTTTCTTTATATCGATTTTAATTTCCTTCACCACATTTTAGAGTTTTCAGAGTATAGATATTTCACCTCCTTGTTTAAGTTTCTTCCTAGGTAATTGTTGATGCAGTTTTAAATGGGATTTGTTTTACTTTCTCTTCCTAACATTTCATCATTAGTGTATAGAAGCACAAGAGATTTCTGTATATTAATCTTGTATCATGCAAACTACTGAATTTGTTTATAGGGTCGAATGGTTTTTGGGTGTAGACTGTAGAGTTCTCTATATGAAGTACCATATCATATGCAAATAGGTACGGTGTTACTTCTTCCTTTCCATTCTGCATACATTAATTTCTTTTTCTTATGACTGCTGCGGCCAGAACTTCCAATTTAAGTAGAAGGGGCGACAGTCATCATCCTTGTCTCGTTCCTGAATTGAGGAGGAAGGCTTTCACCTTTTCACCATTCAGTATTGTGTTGGCTGTTGGTTTGTCATAAATGGCCTTTTTTATGTTAATGTGTTTTCCCTCTACACACACTTTAGCAAAGATTTTTATCATGAATCGATGTTGAATTTTTTCAAATGCTTTTCTGCATCTATTGATGTGATCATGTGATTTTGTCTTTCTTTTGTTGCTGTGGTGTATCACATTGATTGATTTGCACATGCTAATCCATCCTTGTGCCCCTGGAATAAATCCAACTTGTTCATTGCGTATGATCCTTTTTTGTATTATTGGATTTGGTTTGCTAATATTTTGTTGAGGACTTTTGCATCTATTGTTCATCGAAGATATTGGACTCTAATTTTCTTTTTTCTATAATCTCTTTGTCTGGTTTTGGTATCAGGGTAATGGTGGCCTTGTCGAATGAACTTGGGAGTGTTTGCTCATCTTCAGTGTTCTGGAACATTTTGAGAAGGATTGGTATAAGTTCTTCTTTTTATGTTTGATAGAATTCCCCTGTGAAGCTTTCTGGTCCTGCACTTTCGTTTGCTGGGAGTTTTTCAAATTAGAGATTCGACTTCACTTCTAGTGATCAATCTGTTCAAGTTTTCTGTTTCTTCTTGATTCAGTCTAGTCATTCCATATGTTTCTAGAAATTTGTCTCTTTCTTCCTAGGCTGTCCATCTTGTTGGCATATAACTGTTCATAGTATTGCTTATGATGATTTGTATGTCTGTGGTATCAGCTGTTATTTCTCTGCTTTCCTTTCTGGTCAAAATTAAAGTAAATTCTTATAGTAACAATTATGAAATCCATGTTGGAAGGGAGTATAAAGTCCTGAAGGTGATTCTTCTACTGGAATCCCACATTTCAACAACACAAAATGAGCTATGATCCAGTAGTCTATAGAGTGGCTTCAACCGAATTTTCACGAAGCTGCTGATTTCATTTTCTGAGAACATTCATGATTAGAAAAATTTTCTTTCTGTTGAGAAATCTTTCTACCTATTTTTCTCTGATATTGGTCTCTGCTCTAATGTGATCACTCTGCTATGTTTAATCCACAACAATAAGCGTAAGGAAAATATATCTCCACTCCAATTTTTGTTATTCTTCAGTTTCTTTCCTTTTTCTGTCATCTTTTAAACACAAAACTATCAATTTTATTTCACAAATTCCCTGGGATAGACACTTTTACTTTTCAATACCCTGCCAACACACACTTTCTTTCCACAATACCCATGGGTTAGTGAAAATTCTTCTATCTTTATTGCATTACTTCGAATACCTTTCCAGGCAAACATCTGGATATTGATGCAAAACAAGAGAAACCATATCTATTCTGTACATCACTGCATAATCAGCTCTGAGAACACTGCCTGGCACATAACTTACACTCAAACCATATTTCTCCAATAAGAATATAAACTCAAACATTTGTGTGGCACATATAAATTTTAGGATATTTGTAAATATTATCCCCATTTTCTCACTTCTGTAAAGCTGAGTGTCTCAGATGTTCTTTAACTAAGGAGTCACAACACTTATGACTTTGAAAGTGTGTTAAGAGTTCATGAACACTCTTTTCTGGATATATAAGTTAACTCATACATGCCTAATAAATCATATTCTGCCAAAACTTCATGGACTTCTTTTCCCTCTTTACACATGCTACCGCCCTTTCTAATCTTCCTTTGCCATTGGCATCAGCTCCATCACAACTTCAAAATACCTCCTGAACTACCTCTGATACTTCGATCCTTACTCTCTTTCCCATAAACCGGTTTTATTCCCCCCTCCCAGCTGTCAGTTTGAAATTATCTTAATTATTTTCTACTCTTTGGTTCTCGATCTTAACGTACTAGAATATAAACACTGTGAGAGCAAGAAACTTGTCTATAATTTCCCTACTTTGTCTACACTAAGATGAGGCCCTTTCTAAACTACTCAAAACTATTTGTCAATTAAGTGACCGAAATCAATTTCCTCAACCACGATATATGAAAACAAATACATTTTCAGTTCCATCAAAAGCAGGTGACATAAGAGAATATGTTGATTCTCACTTATCAGTTGCTTAGTTCTTTATTCTCGTGTTTTCCGTACCTATGTCTAATTCTAATTCCTCATTAATTCTGGAAAATATCTCTTCAATTCCTTTAAGCACTCAGGGCACCTCTTCTCTACCTTGGACTCTGCATTAACATCCTGAATAAAGTGTCATTCCCCCTCCTCTTTACCTTCCAGCTCCAACCTAGACAAAGTGGGATTTGCAAAGCACAGCAGTGAAATACTGTGAGATTTGTGCCTGGGTGTACAAGCGCCTGAGTATGTGAGGAACAAGAAATAGGAGGAGAAGACATTTTTTCTGGTGCAAATGTAAGAAGAAATGCTTGTATTATATCAAGGAAGAAATCAAGGTTCAGGCAAGATATTAGCCCAACTTGCAACAGAGGCCATAAAATTTCAAAAACTGACTAATTCACAAGCAAGTACACAAAGGTTTGTTAGAAACAATGCACCATTTTTATTGAGAATAAGTGATTTCCCCAACTGGAGGGTGTTAGGATCATCAACACAGTCATAACAGTGAATCAGAGTTTAAGGAAGTTAAAGGCAAATTTCGGAAAAGAGTCAGGCGCTATCATAGAACCTCAAGCCACAAAGATGTCAATCTAAACATGGGTAGTTGGAGGTCAAAGCCTCTGTTAGGCATGTAGTTTCCTGGTAATAGAAATCACGGGTTATAGATCCTTGAATCTCATTATCTTTAGATGTGTCATTACAGGGAACACACGAGGTTTGGATGGTGATGTTTTAGCAGCAAGAAGAATAACATCTCCTAAAGCAAAATGGCCAGTAGCTGCGGTAGCCAGAGTCATATCCACAGCCATATCCTGTTCCATAAACACAGCCATAAGGGGAGCCATAATCCACAGCCGTATCCTGAGCCATAGCCACAGCCATAGCGAGTCCCATATCGACAGCTGTAATAGGACTAAACCCACGGCGATAGCCACAAGAGTTGCCGTAGTAGTTGCCACACATGTTGTCAAGGGAAGTGGATTCAGGTGGGTTGCAAGAGGATGTTTCTGAAGTGTGTGTGTCGTCTACTTCCCATGGACCTTTATATACTGCCAGTAATTGGCAGAGCATACCTTTCATTCCCTGACATAGACAACAAATATGCAAGCAACCATTATATACCAGTCACTGTTGACAATCAGTCACAGTTCCTTTAAAATGAGCTAGTTATTTTGAAAACTCCAGTTTTATTTAAAAAGCATCATTTTAATGTGTTCTGCTGAAGAATTGTCTCAGTAGAATCATGTGCCCAATAATTGATTTTTTGCTTGGGTTGTTTGTTTTTCTTGCCTGTGAGTTGTATGAGATGTTTGTATAATTTGGACATTAACACCTAGTCAGTCACATCATCAGCAAATATTTTCTCACATTTCATAGGTTGTCTTTTTGTCTTTTCAACAGCTTCCTTTGCTGTGCAAAACCTTTTAAGTGTAATTATGTCCCATTTGTTTCTTTTTGCTTTTATTTCTTTGGCCTTAGGATAGAGATCCAAAAAAATATTGCTACAATTTATGTCAAAGTGTGTTCTGCCTATGTTTTCTTCCAAGAGTTTTATATTTTCAGGTCTTACATTTAGGTCTTTAGCCCATTTTGAGTTTGTTTTTGTATATGGTGTGAGGGAATGCTCAACTCTCATTGTTATATACATGGCTGTTCACTTTTCCCAGCACCACTTGTTGAAGAGACTGTCTTTTCTCTTTGTATATTCCTACCTGTTTTGTCAAGATTGATTGATCCTAAGTGTGTGGGATTATTTCTGGACTCTGTATTCTCTTCCACTGACATATGTGTCTGTTTTGGAGCAAATACCACACTGTAGTATAGTCTGAAGTCTGGTAGGGTTGAATCTCGAGCTTTGTCCTTTATTATGAAGAGTGCTTTGAAAACTGGGGGTCTTTTGTGGTCCTAGTTTTAGAAATAGTTTTTCTATGAATTTTAGTGTTGTTTAAGGATTATTTGTCCTAGTTCTGTGAATGTTAAAAATATTTGTTCTAGGTCTGTGAAAAATGTCACAGCTATGTTGATAGGGATTGCATTAAATCTGTAGATTTCATTGGGAGGTATGGCCATTTTTAAAATGTTAGTTCTTCAAATCTAAGGACACAGGATATATTTCCTTTTCTTTATATCGATTTTAATTTCCTTCACCACATTTTATAGTTTTCAGAGTATAGATATTTCACCTCCTTGTTTAAGTTTCTTCCTAGGTAATTGTTGATGCAGTTTTAAATGGGATTTGTTTTACTTTCTCTTCCTAACATTTCATCATTAGTGTATAGAAGCACAAGAGATTTCTGTATATTAATCTTGTATCATGCAAACTACTGAATTTGTTTATAGGGTCGAATGGTTTTTGGGTGTAGACTGTAGAGTTCTCTATATGAAGTACCATATCATATGCAAATAGTTACGGTGTTACTTCTTCCTTTCCATTCTGCATACATTTAATTTCTTTTTCTTATGACTGCTGCGGCCAGAACTTCCAATTTAAGTAGAAGGGGCGACAGTCATCATCCTTGTCTCGTTCCTGAATTGAGGAGGAAGGCTTTCACCTTTTCACCATTCAGTATTGTGTTGGCTGTTGGTTGTCATAAATGGCCTTTTTTATGTTAATGTGTTTTCCCTCTACACACACTTTAGCAAAGATTTTTATCATGAATCGATGTTGAATTTTTTCAAATGCTTTTTCTGCATCTATTGATGTGATCATGTGATTTTTGTCTTTCTTTTTGTTGCTGTGGTGTATCACATTGATTGATTTGCACATGCTAATCCATCCTTGTGCCCCTGGAATAAATCCAACTTGTTCATTGCGTATGATCCTTTTTTGTATTATTGGATTTGGTTTGCTAATATTTTGTTGAGGACTTTTGCATCTATTGTTCATCGAAGATATTGGACTCTAATTTTCCTTTTTTCTATAATCTCTTTGTCTGGTTTCGGTATCAGGGTAATGGTGGCCTTGTCGAATGAACTTGGGAGTGTTTGCTCATCTTCAGTGTTCTGGAACATTTTGAGAAGGATTGGTATAAGTTCTTCTTTTTATGTTTGATAGAATTCCCCTGTGAAGCTTTCTGGTCCTGCACTTTCGTTTGCTGGGAGTTTTTCAAATTAGAGATTCGACTTCACTTCTAGTGATCAATCTGTTCAAGTTTTCTGTTTCTTCTTGATTCAGTCTAGTCATTCCATATGTTTCTAGAAATTTGTCTCTTTCTTCTAGGCTGTCCATCTTGTTGGCATATAACTGTTCATAGTATTGCTTATGATGATTTGTATGTCTGTGGTATCAGCTGTTATTTCTCTGCTTTCCTTTCTGGTCAAAATTAAAGTAAATTCTTATAGTAACAATTATGAAATCCATGTTGGAAGGGAGTATAAAGTCCTGAAGGTGATTCCTTCTACTGGAATCCCACATTTCAACAACACAAAATGAGCTATGATCCAGTAGTCTATAGAGTGGCTTCAACAGGAATTTTCACGAAGCTGCTGATTTCATTTTCTGAGAACATTCATGATTAGAAAATTTTCTTTCTGTTGAGAAATCTTTCTACCTATTTTTCTCTGATATTGGTCTCTGCTCTAATGTGATCACTCTGCTATGTTTAATCCACAACAATAAGCGTAAGGAAAATATATCTCCACTCCAATTTTTGTTATTCTTCAGTTTCTTTCCTTTTCTGTCATCTTTTAAACACAAAACTATCAATTTTATTTCACAAATTCCCTGGGATAGACACTTTACTTTTCAATACCCTGCCAACACACACTTTCTTTCCACAATACCCATGGGTTAGTGAAAATTCTTCTATCTTTATTGCATTACTTCGAATACCTTTCCAGGCAAACATCTGGATATTGATGCAAAACAAGAGAAACCATATCTATTCTGTACATCACTGCATAATCAGCTCTGAGAACACTGCCTGGCACATAACTTACACTCAAACCATATTTCTCCAATAAGAATATAAACTCAAACATTTGTGTGGCACATATAAATTTTAGGATATTTGTAAATATTATCCCCATTTTCTCACTTCTGTAAAGCTGAGTGTCTCAGATGTTCTTTAACTAAGGAGTCACAACACTTATGACTTTGAAAGTGTGTTAAGAGTTCATGAAGACTCTTTTCTGGATATATAAGTTAACTCATACATGCCTAATAAATCATATTCTGCCAAAACTTCATGGACTTCTTTTCCCTCTTTACACATGCTACCGCCCTTTCTAATCTTCCTTTGCCATTGGCATCAGCTCATCACAACTTCAAAATACCTCCCTGAACTACCTCTGATACTTCGATCCTTACTCTCTTTCCCATAAACCGGTTTTATTCCCCCCTCCCAGCTGTCAGTTTGAAATTATCTTAATTATTTTCTACTCTTTGGTTCTCGATCTTAACGTACTAGAATATAAACACTGTGAGAGCAAGAAACTTGTCTATAATTTCCCTACTTTGTCTACACTAAGATGAGGCCCTTTCTAAACTACTCAAAACTATTTGTCAATTAAGTGACCGAAATCAATTTCCTCAACCACGATATATGAAAACAAATACATTTTCAGTTCCATCAAAAGCAGGTGACATAAGAGAATATGTTGATTCTCACTTATCAGTTGCTTAGTTCTTTATTCTCGTGTTTTCCGTACCTATGTCTAATTCTAATTCCTCATTAATTCTGGAAAATATCTCTTCAATTCCTTTAAGCACTCAGGGCACCTCTTCTCTACCTTGGACTCTGCATTAACATCCTGAATAAAGTGTCATTCCCCCTCCTCTTTACCTTCCAGCTCCAACCTAGACAAAGTGGGATTTGCAAAGCACAGCAGTGAAATACTGTGAGATTTGTGCCTGGGTGTACAAGCGCCTGAGTATGTGAGGAACAAGAAATAGGAGGAGAAGACATTTTTTCTGGTGCAAATGTAAGAAGAAATGCTTGTATTATATCAAGGAAGAAATCAAGGTTCAGGCAAGATATTAGCCCAACTTGCAACAGAGGCCATAATATTTCAAAAAACTGACTAATTCACAAGCAAGTACACAAAGGTTTTTTAGAAACAATGCACCATTTTTATTGAGAATAAGTGATTTCCCCAACTGGAGGATGTTAGGATCATCAACACAGTCATAACAGTGAATCAGAGTTTAAGGAAGTTAAAGGCAAATTTTCGGAAAAGAGTCAGGCGCTATCATAGAACCTCAAGCCACAAAGATGTCAATCTAAACATGGGTAGTTGGAGGTCAAAGCCTCTGTTAGGCATGTAGTTTCCTGGTAATAGAAATCACGGGTTATAGATCCTTGAATCTCATTATCTTTAGATGTGTCATTACAGGAACACACGAGGTTTGGATGGTGATGTTTTAGCAGCAAGAAGAATAACATCTCCTAAAGCAAAATGGCCAGTAGCTGCGGTAGCCAGAGTCATATCCACAGCCATATCCTGTTCCATAAACACAGCCATAAGGGGAGCCATATCCACAGCCGTATCCTGAGCCATAGCCACAGCCATAGCGAGTCCCATATCCACAGCTGTAATAGGGACTAAACCCACGGCGATAGCCACAAGAGTTGCCGTAGTAGTTGCCACACATGTTGTCAAGGGAAGTGGATTCAGGTGGGTTGCAAGAGGATGTTTCTGAAGTGTGTGTGTCGTCTACTTCCCATGGACCTTTATATACTGCCAGTAATTGGCAGAGCATACCATTCATTCCCTGACATAGACAACAAATATGCAAGCAACCATTATATACCAGTCACTGTTGACAATCAGTCACAGTTCCTTTAAAATGAGCTAGTTATTTTGAAAACTCCAGTTTTATTTAAAAAGCATCATTTTAATGTGTTCTGCTGAAGAATTGTCTCAGTAGAATCATGTGCCCAATAATTGATTTTTTGCTTGGGTTGTTTGTTTTTCTTGCCTGTGAGTTGTATGAGATGTTTGTATAATTTGGACATTAACACCTAGTCAGTCACATCATCAGCAAATATTTTCTCACATTTCATAGGTTGTCTTTTTGTCTTTTCAACAGCTTCCTTTGCTGTGCAAAACCTTTTAAGTGTAATTATGTCCCATTTGTTTCTTTTTGCTTTTATTTCTTTGGCCTTAGGATAGAGATCCAAAAAAATATTGCTACAATTTATGTCAAAGTGTGTTCTGCCTATGTTTTCTTCCAAGAGTTTTATATTTTCAGGTCTTACATTTAGGTCTTTAGCCCATTTTGAGTTTGTTTTTGTATATGGTATGAGGGAATGCTCAACTCTCATTGTTATATACATGGCTGTTCACTTTTCCCAGCACCACTTGTTGAAGAGACTGTCTTTTCTCTTTGTATATTCCTACCTGTTTTGTCAAGATTGATTGATCCTAAGTGTGTGGGATTATTTCTGGACTCTGTATTCTCTTCCACTGACATATGTGTCTGTTTTGGAGCAAATACCACACTGTAGTATAGTCTGAAGTCTGGTAGGGTTGAATCTCGAGCTTTGTCCTTTATTATGAAGAGTGCTTTGAAAACTGGGGGTCTTTTGTGGTCCTAGTTTTAGAAATAGTTTTTCTATGAATTTTAGTGTTGTTTAAGGATTATTTGTCCTAGTTCTGTGAATGTTAAAAATATTTGTTCTAGGTCTGTGAAAAATGTCACAGCTATGTTGATAGGGATTGCATTAAATCTGTAGATTTCATTGGGAGGTATGGCCATTTTTAAAATGTTAGTTCTTCAAATCTAAGGACACAGGATATATTTCCTTTTCTTTATATCGATTTTAATTTCCTTCACCACATTTTAGAGTTTTCAGAGTATAGATATTTCACCTCCTTGTTTAAGTTTCTTCCTAGGTAATTGTTGATGCAGTTTTAAATGGGATTTGTTTTACTTTCTCTTCCTAACATTTCATCATTAGTGTATAGAAGCACAAGAGATTTCTGTATATTAATCTTGTATCATGCAAACTACTGGATTTGTTTATAGGGTCGAATGGTTTTTGGGTGTAGACTGTAGAGTTCTCTATATGAAGTACCATATCATATGCAAATAGGTACGGTGTTACTTCTTCCTTTCCATTCTGCATACATTTAATTTCTTTTTCTTATGACTGCTGCGGCCAGAACTTCCAATTTAAGTAGAAGGGGCGACAGTCATCATCCTTGTCTCGTTCCTGAATTGAGGAGGAAGGCTTTCACCTTTTCACCATTCAGTATTGTGTTGGCTGTTGGTTTGTCATAAATGGCCTTTTTTATGTTAATGTGTTTTCCCTCTACACACACTTTAGCAAAGATTTTTATCATGAATCGATGTTGAATTTTTTCAAATGCTTTTTCTGCATCTATTGATGTGATCATGTGATTTTTGTCTTTCTTTTTGTTGCTGTGGTGTATCACATTGATTGATTTGCACATGCTAATCCATCCTTGTGCCCCTGGAATAAATCCAACTTGTTCATTGCGTATGATCCTTTTTTGTATTATTGGATTTGGTTTGCTAATATTTTGTTGAGGACTTTTGCATCTATTGTTCATCGAAGATATTGGACTCTAATTTTCTTTTTTCTATAATCTCTTTGTCTGGTTTTGGTATCAGGGTAATGGTGGCCTTGTCGAATGAACTTGGGAGTGTTTGCTCATCTTCAGTGTTCTGGAACATTTTGAGAAGGATTGGTATAAGTTCTTCTTTTTATGTTTGATAGAATTCCCCTGTGAAGCTTTCTGGTCCTGCACTTTCGTTTGCTGGGAGTTTTTCAAATTAGAGATTCGACTTCACTTCTAGTGATCAATCTGTTCAAGTTTTCTGTTTCTTCTTGATTCAGTCTAGTCATTCCATATGTTTCTAGAAATTTGTCTCTTTCTTCTAGGCTGTCCATCTTGTTGGCATATAACTGTTCATAGTATTGCTTATGATGATTTGTATGTCTGTGGTATCAGCTGTTATTTCTCTGCTTTCCTTTCTGGTCAAAATTAAAGTAAATTCTTATAGTAACAATTATGAAATCCATGTTGGAAGGGAGTATAAAGTCCTGAAGGTGATTCCTTCTACTGGAATCCCACATTTCAACAACACAAAATGAGCTATGATCCAGTAGTCTATAGAGTGGCTTCAACCGGAATTTTCACGAAGCTGCTGATTTCATTTTCTGAGAACATTCATGATTAGAAAATTTTCTTTCTGTTGAGAAATCTTTCTACCTATTTTTCTCTGATATTGGTCTCTGCTCTAATGTGATCACTCTGCTATGTTTAATCCACAACAATAAGCGTAAGGAAAATATATCTCCACTCCAATTTTTGTTATTCTTCAGTTTCTTTCCTTTTCTGTCATCTTTTAAACACAAAACTATCAATTTTATTTCACAAATTCCCTGGGATAGACACTTTACTTTTCAATACCCTGCCAACACACACTTTCTTTCCACAATACCCATGGGTTAGTGAAAATTCTTCTATCTTTATTGCATTACTTCGAATACCTTTCCAGGCAAACATCTGGATATTGATGCAAAACAAGAGAAACCATATCTATTCTGTACATCACTGCATAATCAGCTCTGAGAACACTGCCTGGCACATAACTTACACTCAAACCATATTTCTCCAATAAGAATATAAACTCAAACATTTGTGTGGCACATATAAATTTTAGGATATTTGTAAATATTATCCCCATTTTCTCACTTCTGTAAAGCTGAGTGTCTCAGATGTTCTTTAACTAAGGAGTCACAACACTTATGACTTTGAAAGTGTGTTAAGAGTTCATGAAGACTCTTTTCTGGATATATAAGTTAACTCATACATGCCTAATAAATCATATTCTGCCAAAACTTCATGGACTTCTTTTCCCTCTTTACACATGCTACCGCCCTTTCTAATCTTCCTTTGCCATTGGCATCAGCTCATCACAACTTCAAAATACCTCCCTGAACTACCTCTGATACTTCGATCCTTACTCTCTTTCCCATAAACCGGTTTTATTCCCCCCTCCCAGCTGTCAGTTTGAAATTATCTTAATTATTTTCTACTCTTTGGTTCTCGATCTTAACGTACTAGAATATAAACACTGTGAGAGCAAGAAACTTGTCTATAATTTCCCTACTTTGTCTACACTAAGATGAGGCCCTTTCTAAACTACTCAAAACTATTTGTCAATTAAGTGACCGAAATCAATTTCCTCAACCACGATATATGAAAACAAATACATTTTCAGTTCCATCAAAAGCAGGTGACATAAGAGAATATGTTGATTCTCACTTATCAGTTGCTTAGTTCTTTATTCTCGTGTTTTCCGTACCTATGTCTAATTCTAATTCCTCATTAATTCTGGAAAATATCTCTTCAATTCCTTTAAGCACTCAGGGCACCTCTTCTCTACCTTGGACTCTGCATTAACATCCTGAATAAAGTGTCATTCCCCCTCCTCTTTACCTTCCAGCTCCAACCTAGACAAAGTGGGATTTGCAAAGCACAGCAGTGAAATACTGTGAGATTTGTGCCTGGGTGTACAAGCGCCTGAGTATGTGAGGAACAAGAAATAGGAGGAGAAGACATTTTTTCTGGTGCAAATGTAAGAAGAAATGCTTGTATTATATCAAGGAAGAAATCAAGGTTCAGGCAAGATATTAGCCCAACTTGCAACAGAGGCCATAAAATTTCAAAAAACTGACTAATTCACAAGCAAGTACACAAAGGTTTGTTAGAAACAATGCACCATTTTTATTGAGAATAAGTGATTTCCCCAACTGGAGGGTGTTAGGATCATCAACACAGTCATAACAGTGAATCAGAGTTTAAGGAAGTTAAAGGCAAATTTTCGGAAAAGAGTCAGGCGCTATCATAGAACCTCAAGCCACAAAGATGTCAATCTAAACATGGGTAGTTGGAGGTCAAAGCCTCTGTTAGGCATGTAGTTTCCTGGTAATAGAAATCACGGGTTATAGATCCTTGAATCTCATTATCTTTAGATGTGTCATTACAGGAACACACGAGGTTTGGATGGTGATGTTTTAGCAGCAAGAAGAATAACATCTCCTAAAGCAAAATGGCCAGTAGCTGCGGTAGCCAGAGTCATATCCACAGCCATATCCTGTTCCATAAACACAGCCATAAGGGGAGCCATATCCACAGCCGTATCCTGAGCCATAGCCACAGCCATAGCGAGTCCCATATCGACAGCTGTAATAGGGACTAAACCCACGGCGATAGCCACAAGAGTTGCCGTAGTAGTTGCCACACATGTTGTCAAGGGAAGTGGATTCAGGTGGGTTGCAAGAGGATGTTTCTGAAGTGTGTGTGTCGTCTACTTCCCATGGACCTTTATATACTGCCAGTAATTGGCAGAGCATACCTTTCATTCCCTGACATAGACAACAAATATGCAAGCAACCATTATATACCAGTCACTGTTGACAATCAGTCACAGTTCCTTTAAAATGAGCTAGTTATTTTGAAAACTCCAGTTTTATTTAAAAAGCATCATTTTAATGTGTTCTGCTGAAGAATTGTCTCAGTAGAATCATGTGCCCAATAATTGATTTTTTGCTTGGGTTGTTTGTTTTTCTTGCCTGTGAGTTGTATGAGATGTTTGTATAATTTGGACATTAACACCTAGTCAGTCACATCATCAGCAAATATTTTCTCACATTTCATAGGTTGTCTTTTTGTCTTTTCAACAGCTTCCTTTGCTGTGCAAAACCTTTTAAGTGTAATTATGTCCCATTTGTTTCTTTTTGCTTTTATTTCTTTGGCCTTAGGATAGAGATCCAAAAAAATATTGCTACAATTTATGTCAAAGTGTGTTCTGCCTATGTTTTCTTCCAAGAGTTTTATATTTTCAGGTCTTACATTTAGGTCTTTAGCCCATTTTGAGTTTGTTTTTGTATATGGTGTGAGGGAATGCTCAACTCTCATTGTTATATACATGGCTGTTCACTTTTCCCAGCACCACTTGTTGAAGAGACTGTCTTTTCTCTTTGTATATTCCTACCTGTTTTGTCAAGATTGATTGATCCTAAGTGTGTGGGATTATTTCTGGACTCTGTATTCTCTTCCACTGACATATGTGTCTGTTTTGGAGCAAATACCACACTGTAGTATAGTCTGAAGTCTGGTAGGGTTGAATCTCGAGCTTTGTCCTTTATTATGAAGAGTGCTTTGAAAACTGGGGGTCTTTTGTGGTCCTAGTTTTAGAAATAGTTTTTCTATGAATTTTAGTGTTGTTTAAGGATTATTTGTCCTAGTTCTGTGAATGTTAAAAATATTTGTTCTAGGTCTGTGAAAAATGTCACAGCTATGTTGATAGGGATTGCATTAAATCTGTAGATTTCATTGGGAGGTATGGCCATTTTTAAAATGTTAGTTCTTCAAATCTAAGGACACAGGATATATTTCCTTTTCTTTATATCGATTTTAATTTCCTTCACCACATTTTAGAGTTTTCAGAGTATAGATATTTCACCTCCTTGTTTAAGTTTCTTCCTAGGTAATTGTTGATGCAGTTTTAAATGGGATTTGTTTTACTTTCTCTTCCTAACATTTCATCATTAGTGTATAGAAGCACAAGAGATTTCTGTATATTAATCTTGTATCATGCAAACTACTGGATTTGTTTATAGGGTCGAATGGTTTTTGGGTGTAGACTGTAGAGTTCTCTATATGAAGTACCATATCATATGCAAATAGGTACGGTGTTACTTCTTCCTTTCCATTCTGCATACATTTAATTTCTTTTTCTTATGACTGCTGCGGCCAGAACTTCCAATTTAAGTAGAAGGGGCGACAGTCATCATCCTTGTCTCGTTCCTGAATTGAGGAGGAAGGCTTTCACCTTTTCACCATTCAGTATTGTGTTGGCTGTTGGTTTGTCATAAATGGCCTTTTTTATGTTAATGTGTTTTCCCTCTACACACACTTTAGCAAAGATTTTTATCATGAATCGATGTTGAATTTTTTCAAATGCTTTTTCTGCATCTATTGATGTGATCATGTGATTTTTGTCTTTCTTTTTGTTGCTGTGGTGTATCACATTGATTGATTTGCACATGCTAATCCATCCTTGTGCCCCTGGAATAAATCCAACTTGTTCATTGCGTATGATCCTTTTTTGTATTATTGGATTTGGTTTGCTAATATTTTGTTGAGGACTTTTGCATCTATTGTTCATCGAAGATATTGGACTCTAATTTTCTTTTTTCTATAATCTCTTTGTCTGGTTTCGGTATCAGGGTAATGGTGGCCTTGTCGAATGAACTTGGGAGTGTTTGCTCATCTTCAGTGTTCTGGAACATTTTGAGAAGGATTGGTATAAGTTCTTCTTTTTATGTTTGATAGAATTCCCCTGTGAAGCTTTCTGGTCCTGCACTTTCGTTTGCTGGGAGTTTTTCAAATTAGAGATTCGACTTCACTTCTAGTGATCAATCTGTTCAAGTTTTCTGTTTCTTCTTGATTCAGTCTAGTCATTCCATATGTTTCTAGAAATTTGTCTCTTTCTTCTAGGCTGTCCATCTTGTTGGCATATAACTGTTCATAGTATTGCTTATGATGATTTGTATGTCTGTGGTATCAGCTGTTATTTCTCTGCTTTCCTTTCTGGTCAAAATTAAAGTAAATTCTTATAGTAACAATTATGAAATCCATGTTGGAAGGGAGTATAAAGTCCTGAAGGTGATTCCTTCTACTGGAATCCCACATTTCAACAACACAAAATGAGCTATGATCCAGTAGTCTATAGAGTGGCTTCAACCGGAATTTTCACGAAGCTGCTGATTTCATTTTCTGAGAACATTCATGATTAGAAAATTTTCTTTCTGTTGAGAAATCTTTCTACCTATTTTTCTCTGATATTGGTCTCTGCTCTAATGTGATCACTCTGCTATGTTTAATCCACAACAATAAGCGTAAGGAAAATATATCTCCACTCCAATTTTTGTTATTCTTCAGTTTCTTTCCTTTTCTGTCATCTTTTAAACACAAAACTATCAATTTTATTTCACAAATTCCCTGGGATAGACACTTTACTTTTCAATACCCTGCCAACACACACTTTCTTTCCACAATACCCATGGGTTAGTGAAAATTCTTCTATCTTTATTGCATTACTTCGAATACCTTTCCAGGCAAACATCTGGATATTGATGCAAAACAAGAGAAACCATATCTATTCTGTACATCACTGCATAATCAGCTCTGAGAACACTGCCTGGCACATAACTTACACTCAAACCATATTTCTCCAATAAGAATATAAACTCAAACATTTGTGTGGCACATATAAATTTTAGGATATTTGTAAATATTATCCCCATTTTCTCACTTCTGTAAAGCTGAGTGTCTCAGATGTTCTTTAACTAAGGAGTCACAACACTTATGACTTTGAAAGTGTGTTAAGAGTTCATGAAGACTCTTTTCTGGATATATAAGTTAACTCATACATGCCTAATAAATCATATTCTGCCAAAACTTCATGGACTTCTTTTCCCTCTTTACACATGCTACCGCCCTTTCTAATCTTCCTTTGCCATTGGCATCAGCTCATCACAACTTCAAAATACCTCCCTGAACTACCTCTGATACTTCGATCCTTACTCTCTTTCCCATAAACCGGTTTTATTCCCCCCTCCCAGCTGTCAGTTTGAAATTATCTTAATTATTTTCTACTCTTTGGTTCTCGATCTTAACGTACTAGAATATAAACACTGTGAGAGCAAGAAACTTGTCTATAATTTCCCTACTTTGTCTACACTAAGATGAGGCCCTTTCTAAACTACTCAAAACTATTTGTCAATTAAGTGACCGAAATCAATTTCCTCAACCACGATATATGAAAACAAATACATTTTCAGTTCCATCAAAAGCAGGTGACATAAGAGAATATGTTGATTCTCACTTATCAGTTGCTTAGTTCTTTATTCTCGTGTTTTCCGTACCTATGTCTAATTCTAATTCCTCATTAATTCTGGAAAATATCTCTTCAATTCCTTTAAGCACTCAGGGCACCTCTTCTCTACCTTGGACTCTGCATTAACATCCTGAATAAAGTGTCATTCCCCCTCCTCTTTACCTTCCAGCTCCAACCTAGACAAAGTGGGATTTGCAAAGCACAGCAGTGAAATACTGTGAGATTTGTGCCTGGGTGTACAAGCGCCTGAGTATGTGAGGAACAAGAAATAGGAGGAGAAGACATTTTTTCTGGTGCAAATGTAAGAAGAAATGCTTGTATTATATCAAGGAAGAAATCAAGGTTCAGGCAAGATATTAGCCCAACTTGCAACAGAGGCCATAAAATTTCAAAAAACTGACTAATTCACAAGCAAGTACACAAAGGTTTGTTAGAAACAATGCACCATTTTTATTGAGAATAAGTGATTTCCCCAACTGGAGGGTGTTAGGATCATCAACACAGTCATAACAGTGAATCAGAGTTTAAGGAAGTTAAAGGCAAATTTTCGGAAAAGAGTCAGGCGCTATCATAGAACCTCAAGCCACAAAGATGTCAATCTAAACATGGGTAGTTGGAGGTCAAAGCCTCTGTTAGGCATGTAGTTTCCTGGTAATAGAAATCACGGGTTATAGATCCTTGAATCTCATTATCTTTAGATGTGTCATTACAGGAACACACGAGGTTTGGATGGTGATGTTTTAGCAGCAAGAAGAATAACATCTCCTAAAGCAAAATGGCCAGTAGCTGCGGTAGCCAGAGTCATATCCACAGCCATATCCTGTTCCATAAACACAGCCATAAGGGGAGCCATATCCACAGCCGTATCCTGAGCCATAGCCACAGCCATAGCGAGTCCCATATCGACAGCTGTAATAGGGACTAAACCCACGGCGATAGCCACAAGAGTTGCCGTAGTAGTTGCCACACATGTTGTCAAGGGAAGTGGATTCAGGTGGGTTGCAAGAGGATGTTTCTGAAGTGTGTGTGTCGTCTACTTCCCATGGACCTTTATATACTGCCAGTAATTGGCAGAGCATACCATTCATTCCCTGACATAGACAACAAATATGCAAGCAACCATTATATACCAGTCACTGTTGACAATCAGTCACAGTTCCTTTAAAATGAGCTAGTTATTTTGAAAACTCCAGTTTTATTTAAAAAGCATCATTTTAATGTGTTCTGCTGAAGAATTGTCTCAGTAGAATCATGTGCCCAATAATTGATTTTTTGCTTGGGTTGTTTGTTTTTCTTGCCTGTGAGTTGTATGAGATGTTTGTATAATTTGGACATTAACACCTAGTCAGTCACATCATCAGCAAATATTTTCTCACATTTCATAGGTTGTCTTTTTGTCTTTTCAACAGCTTCCTTTGCTGTGCAAAACCTTTTAAGTGTAATTATGTCCCATTTGTTTCTTTTTGCTTTTATTTCTTTGGCCTTAGGATAGAGATCCAAAAAAATATTGCTACAATTTATGTCAAAGTGTGTTCTGCCTATGTTTTCTTCCAAGAGTTTTATATTTTCAGGTCTTACATTTAGGTCTTTAGCCCATTTTGAGTTTGTTTTTGTATATGGTGTGAGGGAATGCTCAACTCTCATTGTTATATACATGGCTGTTCACTTTTCCCAGCACCACTTGTTGAAGAGACTGTCTTTTCTCTTTGTATATTCCTACCTGTTTTGTCAAGATTGATTGATCCTAAGTGTGTGGGATTATTTCTGGACTCTGTATTCTCTTCCACTGACATATGTGTCTGTTTTGGAGCAAATACCACACTGTAGTATAGTCTGAAGTCTGGTAGGGTTGAATCTCGAGCTTTGTCCTTTATTATGAAGAGTGCTTTGAAAACTGGGGGTCTTTTGTGGTCCTAGTTTTAGAAATAGTTTTTCTATGAATTTTAGTGTTGTTTAAGGATTATTTGTCCTAGTTCTGTGAATGTTAAAAATATTTGTTCTAGGTCTGTGAAAAATGTCACAGCTATGTTGATAGGGATTGCATTAAATCTGTAGATTTCATTGGGAGGTATGGCCATTTTTAAAATGTTAGTTCTTCAAATCTAAGGACACAGGATATATTTCCTTTTCTTTATATCGATTTTAATTTCCTTCACCACATTTTATAGTTTTCAGAGTATAGATATTTCACCTCCTTGTTTAAGTTTCTTCCTAGGTAATTGTTGATGCAGTTTTAAATGGGATTTGTTTTACTTTCTCTTCCTAACATTTCATCATTAGTGTATAGAAGCACAAGAGATTTCTGTATATTAATCTTGTATCATGCAAACTACTGGATTTGTTTATAGGGTCGAATGGTTTTTGGGTGTAGACTGTAGAGTTCTCTATATGAAGTACCATATCATATGCAAATAGGTACGGTGTTACTTCTTCCTTTCCATTCTGCATACATTTAATTTCTTTTTCTTATGACTGCTGCGGCCAGAACTTCCAATTTAAGTAGAAGGGGCGACAGTCATCATCCTTGTCTCGTTCCTGAATTGAGGAGGAAGGCTTTCACCTTTTCACCATTCAGTATTGTGTTGGCTGTTGGTTTGTCATAAATGGCCTTTTTTATGTTAATGTGTTTTCCCTCTACACACACTTTAGCAAAGATTTTTATCATGAATCGATGTTGAATTTTTTCAAATGCTTTTTCTGCATCTATTGATGTGATCATGTGATTTTTGTCTTTCTTTTTGTTGCTGTGGTGTATCACATTGATTGATTTGCACATGCTAATCCATCCTTGTGCCCCTGGAATAAATCCAACTTGTTCATTGCGTATGATCCTTTTTTGTATTATTGGATTTGGTTTGCTAATATTTTGTTGAGGACTTTTGCATCTATTGTTCATCGAAGATATTGGACTCTAATTTTCTTTTTTCTATAATCTCTTTGTCTGGTTTCGGTATCAGGGTAATGGTGGCCTTGTCGAATGAACTTGGGAGTGTTTGCTCATCTTCAGTGTTCTGGAACATTTTGAGAAGGATTGGTATAAGTTCTTCTTTTTATGTTTGATAGAATTCCCCTGTGAAGCTTTCTGGTCCTGCACTTTCGTTTGCTGGGAGTTTTTCAAATTAGAGATTCGACTTCACTTCTAGTGATCAATCTGTTCAAGTTTTCTGTTTCTTCTTGATTCAGTCTAGTCATTCCATATGTTTCTAGAAATTTGTCTCTTTCTTCTAGGCTGTCCATCTTGTTGGCATATAACTGTTCATAGTATTGCTTATGATGATTTGTATGTCTGTGGTATCAGCTGTTATTTCTCTGCTTTCCTTTCTGGTCAAAATTAAAGTAAATTCTTATAGTAACAATTATGAAATCCATGTTGGAAGGGAGTATAAAGTCCTGAAGGTGATTCCTTCTACTGGAATCCCACATTTCAACAACACAAAATGAGCTATGATCCAGTAGTCTATAGAGTGGCTTCAACCGGAATTTTCACGAAGCTGCTGATTTCATTTTCTGAGAACATTCATGATTAGAAAATTTTCTTTCTGTTGAGAAATCTTTCTACCTATTTTTCTCTGATATTGGTCTCTGCTCTAATGTGATCACTCTGCTATGTTTAATCCACAACAATAAGCGTAAGGAAAATATATCTCCACTCCAATTTTTGTTATTCTTCAGTTTCTTTCCTTTTCTGTCATCTTTTAAACACAAAACTATCAATTTTATTTCACAAATTCCCTGGGATAGACACTTTACTTTTCAATACCCTGCCAACACACACTTTCTTTCCACAATACCCATGGGTTAGTGAAAATTCTTCTATCTTTATTGCATTACTTCGAATACCTTTCCAGGCAAACATCTGGATATTGATGCAAAACAAGAGAAACCATATCTATTCTGTACATCACTGCATAATCAGCTCTGAGAACACTGCCTGGCACATAACTTACACTCAAACCATATTTCTCCAATAAGAATATAAACTCAAACATTTGTGTGGCACATATAAATTTTAGGATATTTGTAAATATTATCCCCATTTTCTCACTTCTGTAAAGCTGAGTGTCTCAGATGTTCTTTAACTAAGGAGTCACAACACTTATGACTTTGAAAGTGTGTTAAGAGTTCATGAAGACTCTTTTCTGGATATATAAGTTAACTCATACATGCCTAATAAATCATATTCTGCCAAAACTTCATGGACTTCTTTTCCCTCTTTACACATGCTACCGCCCTTTCTAATCTTCCTTTGCCATTGGCATCAGCTCATCACAACTTCAAAATACCTCCCTGAACTACCTCTGATACTTCGATCCTTACTCTCTTTCCCATAAACCGGTTTTATTCCCCCCTCCCAGCTGTCAGTTTGAAATTATCTTAATTATTTTCTACTCTTTGGTTCTCGATCTTAACGTACTAGAATATAAACACTGTGAGAGCAAGAAACTTGTCTATAATTTCCCTACTTTGTCTACACTAAGATGAGGCCCTTTCTAAACTACTCAAAACTATTTGTCAATTAAGTGACCGAAATCAATTTCCTCAACCACGATATATGAAAACAAATACATTTTCAGTTCCATCAAAAGCAGGTGACATAAGAGAATATGTTGATTCTCACTTATCAGTTGCTTAGTTCTTTATTCTCGTGTTTTCCGTACCTATGTCTAATTCTAATTCCTCATTAATTCTGGAAAATATCTCTTCAATTCCTTTAAGCACTCAGGGCACCTCTTCTCTACCTTGGACTCTGCATTAACATCCTGAATAAAGTGTCATTCCCCCTCCTCTTTACCTTCCAGCTCCAACCTAGACAAAGTGGGATTTGCAAAGCACAGCAGTGAAATACTGTGAGATTTGTGCCTGGGTGTACAAGCGCCTGAGTATGTGAGGAACAAGAAATAGGAGGAGAAGACATTTTTTCTGGTGCAAATGTAAGAAGAAATGCTTGTATTATATCAAGGAAGAAATCAAGGTTCAGGCAAGATATTAGCCCAACTTGCAACAGAGGCCATAAAATTTCAAAAAACTGACTAATTCACAAGCAAGTACACAAAGGTTTGTTAGAAACAATGCACCATTTTTATTGAGAATAAGTGATTTCCCCAACTGGAGGGTGTTAGGATCATCAACACAGTCATAACAGTGAATCAGAGTTTAAGGAAGTTAAAGGCAAATTTTCGGAAAAGAGTCAGGCGCTATCATAGAACCTCAAGCCACAAAGATGTCAATCTAAACATGGGTAGTTGGAGGTCAAAGCCTCTGTTAGGCATGTAGTTTCCTGGTAATAGAAATCACGGGTTATAGATCCTTGAATCTCATTATCTTTAGATGTGTCATTACAGGAACACACGAGGTTTGGATGGTGATGTTTTAGCAGCAAGAAGAATAACATCTCCTAAAGCAAAATGGCCAGTAGCTGCGGTAGCCAGAGTCATATCCACAGCCATATCCTGTTCCATAAACACAGCCATAAGGGGAGCCATATCCACAGCCGTATCCTGAGCCATAGCCACAGCCATAGCGAGTCCCATATCGACAGCTGTAATAGGGACTAAACCCACGGCGATAGCCACAAGAGTTGCCGTAGTAGTTGCCACACATGTTGTCAAGGGAAGTGGATTCAGGTGGGTTGCAAGAGGATGTTTCTGAAGTGTGTGTGTCGTCTACTTCCCATGGACCTTTATATACTGCCAGTAATTGGCAGAGCATACCATTCATTCCCTGACATAGACAACAAATATGCAAGCAACCATTATATACCAGTCACTGTTGACAATCAGTCACAGTTCCTTTAAAATGAGCTAGTTATTTTGAAAACTCCAGTTTTATTTAAAAAGCATCATTTTAATGTGTTCTGCTGAAGAATTGTCTCAGTAGAATCATGTGCCCAATAATTGATTTTTTGCTTGGGTTGTTTGTTTTTCTTGCCTGTGAGTTGTATGAGATGTTTGTATAATTTGGACATTAACACCTAGTCAGTCACATCATCAGCAAATATTTTCTCACATTTCATAGGTTGTCTTTTTGTCTTTTCAACAGCTTCCTTTGCTGTGCAAAACCTTTTAAGTGTAATTATGTCCCATTTGTTTCTTTTTGCTTTTATTTCTTTGGCCTTAGGATAGAGATCCAAAAAAATATTGCTACAATTTATGTCAAAGTGTGTTCTGCCTATGTTTTCTTCCAAGAGTTTTATATTTTCAGGTCTTACATTTAGGTCTTTAGCCCATTTTGAGTTTGTTTTTGTATATGGTGTGAGGGAATGCTCAACTCTCATTGTTATATACATGGCTGTTCACTTTTCCCAGCACCACTTGTTGAAGAGACTGTCTTTTCTCTTTGTATATTCCTACCTGTTTTGTCAAGATTGATTGATCCTAAGTGTGTGGGATTATTTCTGGACTCTGTATTCTCTTCCACTGACATATGTGTCTGTTTTGGAGCAAATACCACACTGTAGTATAGTCTGAAGTCTGGTAGGGTTGAATCTCGAGCTTTGTCCTTTATTATGAAGAGTGCTTTGAAAACTGGGGGTCTTTTGTGGTCCTAGTTTTAGAAATAGTTTTTCTATGAATTTTAGTGTTGTTTAAGGATTATTTGTCCTAGTTCTGTGAATGTTAAAAATATTTGTTCTAGGTCTGTGAAAAATGTCACAGCTATGTTGATAGGGATTGCATTAAATCTGTAGATTTCATTGGGAGGTATGGCCATTTTTAAAATGTTAGTTCTTCAAATCTAAGGACACAGGATATATTTCCTTTTCTTTATATCGATTTTAATTTCCTTCACCACATTTTATAGTTTTCAGAGTATAGATATTTCACCTCCTTGTTTAAGTTTCTTCCTAGGTAATTGTTGATGCAGTTTTAAATGGGATTTGTTTTACTTTCTCTTCCTAACATTTCATCATTAGTGTATAGAAGCACAAGAGATTTCTGTATATTAATCTTGTATCATGCAAACTACTGAATTTGTTTATAGGGTCGAATGGTTTTTGGGTGTAGACTGTAGAGTTCTCTATATGAAGTACCATATCATATGCAAATAGGTACGGTGTTACTTCTTCCTTTCCATTCTGCATACATTTAATTTCTTTTTCTTATGACTGCTGCGGCCAGAACTTCCAATTTAAGTAGAAGGGGCGACAGTCATCATCCTTGTCTCGTTCCTGAATTGAGGAGGAAGGCTTTCACCTTTTCACCATTCAGTATTGTGTTGGCTGTTGGTTTGTCATAAATGGCCTTTTTTATGTTAATGTGTTTTCCCTCTACACACACTTTAGCAAAGATTTTTATCATGAATCGATGTTGAATTTTTTCAAATGCTTTTTCTGCATCTATTGATGTGATCATGTGATTTTTGTCTTTCTTTTTGTTGCTGTGGTGTATCACATTGATTGATTTGCACATGCTAATCCATCCTTGTGCCCCTGGAATAAATCCAACTTGTTCATTGCGTATGATCCTTTTTTGTATTATTGGATTTGGTTTGCTAATATTTTGTTGAGGACTTTTGCATCTATTGTTCATCGAAGATATTGGACTCTAATTTTCTTTTTTCTATAATCTCTT
>NW_028124396.1:0-55340 GCF_965194825.1 Balaenoptera physalus | reverse complement strand
AAGGGTTTCAAATTAGGTCAGATACCGTTCCATAAACCCAATATGTAATAGACAAGACCTACTCCTTGATCAGTGAATTGGACTCAACACCCCCTATTCACCGCCCAAGAATATATCTGACTAGTAAGAATCTTAAAACCTATGTTTTGATATCTCTCTGTAAGTGAGTCAAGTGGGTGTAAAGCGGCAGAAACACAGCAGTGAAAAGCAGCTAAACCCCATTATAAAAATCAATTACTTTTAAAAACCTGTGAAACAAAGACAGTGAAAGAGAGAGAAATTCTTACAAAATTCGTTCAGGGGCTGTGATGCCACCTGGATTGACCATATCTAGACCCACAGCTGATGGAGACATAAGGGTGGACACTCTTGGGGCTGAGAGGTTTGGTGAGGTTGGGTGAGGAAACGCAGACCCTTTAAAGTAATACTGCGTGATATCCATCCCATGGGTCCCAAATCTCCAGGTTCAAGGGCATCTTCCTACATCGAAAACATGCATGAGAAACCCAGAAGATGGTACACCGTGGTGATCGGGAAAGGTTTCCAAAACGCACCTCATTTCTCATCTCCTTATGCTCGGGTTCGCCATTCCAGCCGCTTTAGTAGCAATCTCCCTCCCTTGGAGAATCAGCACCTTTAACCTCCTGTTCCGTACAGGTTGCAATTTGTCCTGAGGATGAACGGGAAAAGTGGGAACCAATGAGAGACTAGCTCTAGGTGTTGGGACAGGCTCAGGTCACTCTACTTCCCCATCAGGAAGAAGAATTAACCACAGGCTCAGCCTGCCGCCCGGGACCAGAATAGGGCCTGAAGCAATCCTGCGCTTTTGCGGCCAGCTCCAAGAAAGCGAGTTGAAAATGGAGCTCAGGGGCACTGCAATTCACAAACCTGCAGACTTATAAATGATAACTCTCGTCCACAAATATATTGAGGGAAGGCAACGAAGAGGATTGGAAAGCAAGGCAGAATTGCAGGAAACAGATTTCAGGAGGGAGATTCGAATCGCCTTTAAAGCACAGGAAAAGGGGCAAAACCTCGACAATGATGCCCTTGGCCAAAAAGGGCGTATGCGTTATTTCCTGAATATATTCAGGAAAAAACGCATACGCCCTTTTTGGCCAACCAAGCAACCTGGAAAGGCAAATCAGCGCTACAAAGAAGTCTCGCTTCCCATCGGTCAAAAGGGCCATGCTGAATAAAGTGTCAAAACCAGAAATGCAGGACAGGCCATGGAGAAACGGGAGCATGGCTACGCTGATGGGTGGGATGTAAATTGCCAACAGCCACTCTGGAGAAGTGTACGGTGTGTCCTGAAACATCTAAAAAACTCAGCTTAGAGAGCACAGGGCACTTCCACTCATGGGCGTATAAATTGGGAAAACTAAAAATCAGCAAGACACAGGCACCCCAAAGTTTACGGCTGCTCTGTTGACAAGAACCTCTACTTCGTTACACCTTAAATATCCCAGGAAAGAGAAAAATGGATAAAGAAGTTGTGGTCCTTATGTACAATGGAATATCACTCAGCCATGAAATCAACGTCATAAGGCTAGTAGCAGCATGATGAGTGGATTTAGGTACGACGATTCTAAGTGAAAAAAGTCACACAGAAAAAGACACTTATCATAAGATATCACTTATAGAGGGAATGTATAAACCGCTACCCTTGAACTGAATTACAAAACAGAACAGAGTCCCACGTTTAGAAAACACACTATGGCTGCTTAACGGGAAAGGTGAGGTGGGGTGATGCATAAAACAAGGGTTTCAAATTAGGTCAGATACCGTTCCATAAACCCAATATGTAATAGACAAGACCTACTCCTTGATCAGTGAATTGGACTCAACACCCCCTATTCACCGCCCAAGAATATATCTGACTAGTAAGAAGCTTAAAACCTATGTTTTGATATCTCTCTGTAAGTGAGTCAAGTGGGTGTAAAGCGGCAGAAACACAGCAGTGAAAAGCAGCTAAACCCCATTATAAAAATCAATTACTTTTAAAAACCTGTGAAACAAAGACAGTGAAAGAGAGAGAAATTCTTACAAAATTCGTTCAGGGGCTGTGATGCCACCTGGATTGACCATATCTAGACCCACAGCTGATGGAGACATAAGGGTGGACACTCTTGGGGCTGAGAGGTTTGGTGAGGTTGGGTGAGGAAACGCAGACCCTTTAAAGTAATACTGCGTGATATCCATCCCATGGGTCCCAAATCTCCAGGTTCAAGGGCATCTTCCTACATCGAAAACATGCATGAGAAACCCAGAAGATGGTACACCGTGTGATCGGGAAAGGTTTCCAAAACGCACCTCATTTCTCATCTCCTTATGCTCGGGTTCGCCATTCCAGCCGCTTTAGTAGCAATCTCCCTCCTTGGAGAATCAGCACCTTTAACCTCCTGTTCCGTACAGGTTGCAATTTTGTCCTGAGGATGAACGGGAAGAGTGGGAACCAATGAGAGACTAGCTCTAGGTGTTGGGACAGGCACAGGTCACTCTACTTCCCCATCAGGAAGAAGAATTAACCACAGGCTCAGCCTGCCGCCCGGGACCAGAATAGGGCCTGAAGCAATCCTGCGCTTTTGCGGCCAGCTCCCAAGAAAGCGAGTTGAACAATGGAGCTCAGGGGCACTGCAATTCACAAACCTGCAGACTTGTAAATGATAACTCTCGTCCACAAATATATTGAGGGAAGGCAACGAAGAGGATTGGAAAGCAAGGCAGAATTGCAGGAAACAGATTTCAGGAGGGAGATTCGAATCGCCTTTAAAGCACAGGAAAAGCGGCAAAACCTCAACAATGATGCCCTTGGCCAAAAAGGGCGTATGCGTTATTTCCTGAATATATTCAGGAAAAAACGCATACGCCCTTTTTGGCCAACCAAGCAACCTGGAAAGGCAAATCAGCGCTACAAAGAAGTCTCGCTTCCCATCGGTCAAAAGGGCCATGCTGAATAAAGTGTCAAAACCAGAAATGCAGGACAGGCCATGGAGAAACGGGAGCCTGGCTACGCTGATGGGAGGGATGTAAATTGCCAACAGCCACTCTGGAGAAGTGTACGTTGTGTCCTGAAACATCTAAAAAACTCAGCTTAGAGAGCACAGGGCACTTCCACTCATGGGCGTATAAATTGGGAAAACTAAAAATCAGCAAGACACAGGGCACCCCAAAGTTTACGGCTGCTCTGTTGACAAGAACCTCCACTTCGTTACACCTTAAATATCCCAGGAAAGAGAAAAATGGATAAAGAAGTTGTGGTCCTTATGTACAATGGAATATCACTCAGCCATGAAATCAACGTCATAAGGCTAGTAGCAGCATGATGAGTGGATTTAGGTACGACGATTCTAAGTGAAATAAGTCACACAGAAAAAGACACTTATCATAAGATATCACTTATAGAGGGAATGTAAAAACCGCTACCCTTGAACTGAATTACAAAACAGAACAGAGTCCCACGTTTAGAAAACACACTATGGCTGCTTAAGGGGAAAGGTGAGGTGGGGTGATGCATAAAACAAGGGTTTCAAATTAGGTCAGATACCGTTCCATAAACCCAATATGTAATAGCCAAGACCTACTCCTTGATCAGTGAATTGGACTCAACACCCCCTATTCACCGCCCAAGAATATATCTGACTAGTAAGAAGCTTAAAACCTATGTTTTGATATCTCTCTGTAAGTGAGTCAAGTGGGTGTAAAGCGGCAGAAACACAGCAGTGAAAAGCAGCTAAACCCCATTATAAAAATCAATTACTTTTAAAAACCCGTGAAACAAAGACAGTGAAAGAGAGAGAAATTCTTACAAAATTCGTTCAGGGGCTGTGATGCCACCTGGATTGACCATATCTAGACCCACAGCTGATGGAGACATAGGGGTGGACACTCTTGGGGCTGAGAGGTTTGGTGAGGTTGGGTGAGGAAACGCAGACCCTTTAAAGTAATACTGCGTGATATCCATCCCATGGGTCCCAAATCTCCAGGTTCAAGGGCATCTTCCTACATCGAAAACATGCATGAGAAACCCAGAAGATGGTACACCGTGTGATCGGGAAAGGTTTCCAAAACGCACCTCATTTCTCATCTCCTTATGCTCGGGTTCGCCATTCCAGCCGCTTTAGTAGCAATCTCCCTCCTTGGAGAATCAGCACCTTTAACCTCCTGTTCCGTACTGGTTGCAATTTGTCCTGAGGATGAACGGGAAGAGTGGGAACCAATGAGAGACTAGCTCTAGGTGTTGGGACAGGCACAGGTCACTCTACTTCCCCATCAGGAAGAAGAATTAACCACAGGCTCAGCCTGCCGCCCGGGACCAGAATAGGGCCTGAAGCAATCCTGCGCTTTTGCGGCCAGCTCCCAAGAAAGCGAGTTGAAAAATGGAGCTCAGGGGCACTGCAATTCACAAACCTGCAGACTTATAAATGATAACTCTCGTCCACAAATATATTGAGGGAAGGCAACGAAGAGGATTGGAAAGCAAGGCAGAATTGCAGGAAACAGATTTCAGGAGGGAGATTCGAATCGCCTTTAAAGCACAGGAAAAGCGGCAAAACCTCGACAATGATGCCCTTGGCCAAAAAGGGCGTATGCGTTTTTTCCTGAATATATTCAGGAAAAAACGCATACGCCCTTTTTGGCCAACCAAGCAACCTGGAAAGGCAAATCAGCGCTACAAAGAAGTCTCGCTTCCCATCGGTCAAAAGGGCCATGCTGAATAAAGTGTCAAAACCAGAAATGCAGGACAGGCCATGGAGAAACGGGAGCCTGGCTACGCTGATGGGAGGGATGTAAATTGCCAACAGCCACTCTGGAGAAGTGTACGGTGTGTCCTGAAACATCTAAAAAACTCAGCTTAGAGAGCACAGGGCACTTCCACTCATGGGCGTATAAATTGGGAAAACTAAAAATCAGCAAGACACAGGCACCCCAAAGTTTACGGCTGCTCTGTTGACAAGAACCTCCACTTCGTTACACCTTAAATATCCCAGGAAAGAGAAAAATGGATAAAGAAGTTGTGGTCCTTATGTACAATGGAATATCACTCAGCCATGAAATCAACGTCATAAGGCTAGTAGCAGCATGATGAGTGGATTTAGGTACGACGATTCTAAGTGAAATAAGTCACACAGAAAAAGACACTTATCATAAGATATCACTTATAGAGGGAATGTAAAAACCGCTACCCTTGAACTGAATTACAAAACAGAACAGAGTCCCATGTTTAGAAAACACACTATGGCTGCTTAAGGGGAAAGGTGACGTGGGGTGATGCATAAAACAAGGGTTTCAAATTAGGTCAGATACCGTTCCATAAACCCAATATGTAATAGCCAAGACCTACTCCTTGATCAGTGAATTGGACTCAACACCCCCTATTCACCTCCCAAGAATATATCTGACTAGTAAGAAGCTTAAAACCTATGTTTTGATATCTCTCTGTAAGTGAGTCAAGTGGGTGTAAAGCGGCAGAAACACAGCAGTGAAAAGCAGCTAAACCCCATTATAAAAATCAATTACTTTTAAAAACCCGTGAAACAAAGACAGTGAAAGAGAGAGAAATTCTTACAAAATTCGTTCAGGGGCTGTGATGCCACCTGGATTGACCATATCTAGACCCACAGCTGATGGAGACATAGGGGTGGACACTCTTGGGGCTGAGAGGTTTGGTGAGGTTGGGTGAGGAAACGCAGACCCTTTAAAGTAATACTGCGTGGTTCCCATCCCATGGGTCCCAAATCTCCAGGTTCAAGGGCATCTTCCTACATCGAAAACATGCATGAGAAACCCAGAAGATGGTACACCGTGTGATCGGGAAAGGTTTCCAAAACGCACCTCATTTCTCATCTCCTTATGCTCGGGTTCGCCATTCCAGCCGCTTTAGTAGCAATCTCCCTCCTTGGAGAATCAGCACCTTTAACCTCCTGTTCCGTACAGGTTGCAATTTGTCCTGAGGATGAACGGGAAGAGTGGGAACCAATGAGAGACTAGCTCTAGGTGTTGGGACAGGCACAGGTCACTCTACTTCCCCATCAGGAAGAAGAATTAACCACAGGCTCAGCCTGCCGCCCGGGACCAGAATAGGGCCTGAAGCAATCCTGCGCTTTTGCGGCCAGCTCCCAAGAAAGCGAGTTGAAAAATGGAGCTCAGGGGCACTGCAATTCACAAACCTGCAGACTTATAAATGATAACTCTCGTCCACAAATATATTGAGGGAAGGCAACGAAGAGGATTGGAAAGCAAGGCAGAATTGCAGGAAACAGATTTCAGGAGGGAGATTCGAATCGCCTTTAAAGCACAGGAAAAGCGGCAAAACCTCGACAATGATGCCCTTGGCCAAAAAGGGCGTATGCGTTTTTTCCTGAATATATTCAGGAAAAAACGCATACGCCCTTTTTGGCCAACCAAGCAACCTGGAAAGGCAAATCAGCGCTACAAAGAAGTCTCGCTTCCCATCGGTCAAAAGGGCCATGCTGAATAAAGTGTCAAAACCAGAAATGCAGGACAGGCCATGGAGAAACGGGAGCATGGCTACGCTGATGGGTGGGATGTAAATTGCCAACAGCCACTCTGGAGAAGTGTACGGTGTGTCCTGAAACATCTAAAAAACTCAGCTTAGAGAGCACAGGGCACTTCCACTCATGGGCGTATAAATTGGGAAAACTAAAAATCAGCAAGACACAGGCACCCCAAAGTTTACGGCTGCTCTGTTGACAAGAACCTCTACTTCGTTACACCTTAAATATCCCAGGAAAGAGAAAAATGGATAAAGAAGTTGTGGTCCTTATGTACAATGGAATATCACTCAGCCATGAAATCAACGTCATAAGGCTAGTAGCAGCATGATGAGTGGATTTAGGTACGACGATTCTAAGTGAAATAAGTCACACAGAAAAAGACACTTATCATAAGATATCACTTATAGAGGGAATGTATAAACCGCTACCCTTGAACTGAATTACAAAACAGAACACAGTCCCACGTTTAGAAAACACACTATGGCTGCTTAACGGGAAAGGTGAGGTGGGGTGATGCATAAAACAAGGGTTTCAAATTAGGTCAGATACCGTTCCATAAACCCAATATGTAATAGACAAGACCTACTCCTTGATCAGTGAATTGGACTCAAAACCCCCTATTCACCGCCCAAGAATATATCTGACTAGTAAGAATCTTAAAACCTATGTTTTGATATCTCTCTGTAAGTGAGTCAAGTGGGTGTAAAGCGGCAGAAACACAGCAGTGAAAAGCAGCTAAACCCCATTATAAAAATCAATTACTTTTAAAAACCTGTGAAACAAAGACAGTGAAAGAGAGAGAAATTCTTACAAAATTCGTTCAGGGGCTGTAATGCCACCTGGATTGACCATATCTAGACCCACAGCTGATGGAGACATAAGGGTGGACACTCTTGGGGCTGAGAGGTTTGGTGAGGTTGGGTGAGGAAATGCAGACCCTTTAAAGTAATACTGCGTGATATCCATCCCATGGGTCCCAAATCTCCAGGTTCAAGGGCATCTTCCTACATCGAAAACATGCATGAGAAACCCAGAAGATGGTACACCGTGTGATCGGGAAAGGTTTCCAAAACGCACCTCATTTCTCATCTCCTTATGCTCGGGTTCGCCATTCCAGCCGCTTTAGTAGCAATCTCCCTCCTTGGAGAATCAGCACCTTTAACCTCCTGTTCCGTACAGGTTGCAATTTGTCCTGAGGATGAACGGGAAGAGTGGGAACCAATGAGAGACTAGCTCTAGGTGTTGGGACAGGCACAGGTCACTCTACTTCCCCATCAGGAAAAAGAATTAACCCCAGGCTCAGCCTGCCGCCCGGGACCAGAATAGGGCCTGAAGCAATCCTGCGCTTTTGCGGCCAGCTCCCAAGAAAGCGAGTTGAAAAATGGAGCTCAGGGGCACTGCAATTCACAAACCTGCAGACTTGTAAATGATAACTCTCGTCCACAAATATATTGAGGGAAGGCAACGAAGAGGATTGGAAAGCAAGGCAGAATTGCAGGAAACAGATTTCAGGAGGGAGATTCGAATCGCCTTTAAAGCACAGGAAAAGCGGCAAAACCTCGACAATGATGCCCTTGGCCAAAAAGGGCGTATGTGTTATTTCCTGAATATATTCAGGAAAAAACGCATACGCCCTTTTTGGCCAACCAAGCAACCTGGAAAGGCAAATCAGCGCTACAAAGAAGTCTCGCTTCCCATCGGTCAAAAGGGCCATGCTGAATAAAGTGTCAAAACCAGAAATGCAGGACAGGCTATGGAGAAACGGGAGCATGGCTACGCTGATGGGTGGGATGTAAATTGCCAACAGCCACTCTGGAGAAGTGTACGGTGTGTCCTGAAACATCTAAAAAACTCAGCTTAGAGAGCACAGGGCACTTCCACTCATGGGCGTATAAATTGGGAAAACTAAAAATCAGCAAGACACAGGCACCCCAAAGTTTACGGCTGCTCTGTTGACAAGAACCTCTACTTCGTTACACCTTAAATATCCCAGGAAAGAGAAAAATGGATAAAGAAGTTGTGGTCCTTATGTACAATGGAATATCACTCAGCCATGAAATCAACGTCATAAGGCTAGTAGCAGCATGATGATTGGATTTAGGTACGACGATTCTAAGTGAAAAAAGTCACACAGAAAAAGACACTTATCATAAGATATCACTTATAGAGGGAATGTAAAAACCGCTACCCTTGAACTGAATTACAAAACAGAACAGAGTCCCACGTTTAGAAAACACACTATGGCTGCTTAACGGGAAAGGTGAGGTGGGGTGATGCATAAAACAAGGGTTTCAAATTAGGTCAGATACCGTTCCATAAACCCAATATGTAATAGACAAGACCTACTCCTTGATCAGTGAATTGGACTCAACACCCCCTATTCACCGCCCAAGAATATATCTGACTAGTAAGAATCTTAAAACCTATGTTTTGATATCTCTCTGTAAGTGAGTCAAGTGGGTGTAAAGCGGCAGAAACACAGCAGTGAAAAGCAGCTAAACCCCATTATAAAAATCAATTACTTTTAAAAACCTGTGAAACAAAGACAGTGAAAGAGAGAGAAATTCTTACAAAATTCGTTCAGGGGCTGTGATGCCACCTGGATTGACCATATCTAGACCCACAGCTGATGGAGACATAAGGGTGGACACTCTTGGGGCTGAGAGGTTTGGTGAGGTTGGGTGAGGAAACGCAGACCCTTTAAAGTAATACTGCGTGATATCCATCCCATGGGTCCCAAATCTCCAGGTTCAAGGGCATCTTCCTACATCGAAAACATGCATGAGAAACCCAGAAGATGGTACACCGTGTGATCGGGAAAGGTTTCCAAAACGCACCTCATTTCTCATCTCCTTATGCTCGGGTTCGCCATTCCAGCCGCTTTAGTAGCAATCTCCCTCCTTGGAGAATCAGCACCTTTAACCTCCTGTTCCGTACAGGTTGCAATTTGTCCTGAGGATGAACGGGAAAAGTGGGAACCAATGAGAGACTAGCTCTAGGTGTTGGGACAGGCTCAGGTCACTCTACTTCCCCATCAGGAAGAAGAATTAACCACAGGCTCAGCCTGCCGCCCGGGACCAGAATAGGGCCTGAAGCAATCCTGCGCTTTTGCGGCCAGCTCCCAAGAAAGCGAGTTGAAAAATGGAGCTCAGGGGCACTGCAATTCACAAACCTGCAGACTTATAAATGATAACTCTCGTCCACAAATATATTGAGGGAAGGCAACGAAGAGGATTGGAAAGCAAGGCAGAATTGCAGGAAACAGATTTCAGGAGGGAGATTCGAATCGCCTTTAAAGCACAGGAAAAGGGGCAAAACCTCGACAATGATGCCCTTGGCCAAAAAGGGCGTATGCGTTATTTCCTGAATATATTCAGGAAAAAACGCATACGCCCTTTTTGGCCAACCAAGCAACCTGGAAAGGCAAATCAGCGCTACAAAGAAGTCTCGCTTCCCATCGGTCAAAAGGGCCATGCTGAATAAAGTGTCAAAACCAGAAATGCAGGACAGGCCATGGAGAAACGGGAGCATGGCTACGCTGATGGGTGGGATGTAAATTGCCAACAGCCACTCTGGAGAAGTGTACGGTGTGTCCTGAAACATCTAAAAAACTCAGCTTAGAGAGCACAGGGCACTTCCACTCATGGGCGTATAAATTGGGAAAACTAAAAATCAGCAAGACACAGGCACCCCAAAGTTTACGGCTGCTCTGTTGACAAGAACCTCTACTTCGTTACACCTTAAATATCCCAGGAAAGAGAAAAATGGATAAAGAAGTTGTGGTCCTTATGTACAATGGAATATCACTCAGCCATGAAATCAACGTCATAAGGCTAGTAGCAGCATGATGAGTGGATTTAGGTACGACGATTCTAAGTGAAAAAAGTCACACAGAAAAAGACACTTATCATAAGATATCACTTATAGAGGGAATGTATAAACCGCTACCCTTGAACTGAATTACAAAACAGAACAGAGTCCCACGTTTAGAAAACACACTATGGCTGCTTAACGGGAAAGGTGAGGTGGGGTGATGCATAAAACAAGGGTTTCAAATTAGGTCAGATACCGTTCCATAAACCCAATATGTAATAGACAAGACCTACTCCTTGATCAGTGAATTGGACTCAACACCCCCTATTCACCGCCCAAGAATATATCTGACTAGTAAGAAGCTTAAAACCTATGTTTTGATATCTCTCTGTAAGTGAGTCAAGTGGGTGTAAAGCGGCAGAAACACAGCAGTGAAAAGCAGCTAAACCCCATTATAAAAATCAATTACTTTTAAAAACCTGTGAAACAAAGACAGTGAAAGAGAGAGAAATTCTTACAAAATTCGTTCAGGGGCTGTGATGCCACCTGGATTGACCATATCTAGACCCACAGCTGATGGAGACATAAGGGTGGACACTCTTGGGGCTGAGAGGTTTGGTGAGGTTGGGTGAGGAAACGCAGACCCTTTAAAGTAATACTGCGTGATATCCATCCCATGGGTCCCAAATCTCCAGGTTCAAGGGCATCTTCCTACATCGAAAACATGCATGAGAAACCCAGAAGATGGTACACCGTGTGATCGGGAAAGGTTTCCAAAACGCACCTCATTTCTCATCTCCTTATGCTCGGGTTCGCCATTCCAGCCGCTTTAGTAGCAATCTCCCTCCTTGGAGAATCAGCACCTTTAACCTCCTGTTCCGTACAGGTTGCAATTTGTCCTGAGGATGAACGGGAAGAGTGGGAACCAATGAGAGACTAGCTCTAGGTGTTGGGACAGGCACAGGTCACTCTACTTCCCCATCAGGAAGAAGAATTAACCACAGGCTCAGCCTGCCGCCCGGGACCAGAATAGGGCCTGAAGCAATCCTGCGCTTTTGCGGCCAGCTCCCAAGAAAGCGAGTTGAACAATGGAGCTCAGGGGCACTGCAATTCACAAACCTGCAGACTTGTAAATGATAACTCTCGTCCACAAATATATTGAGGGAAGGCAACGAAGAGGATTGGAAAGCAAGGCAGAATTGCAGGAAACAGATTTCAGGAGGGAGATTCGAATCGCCTTTAAAGCACAGGAAAAGCGGCAAAACCTCAACAATGATGCCCTTGGCCAAAAAGGGCGTATGCGTTATTTCCTGAATATATTCAGGAAAAAACGCATACGCCCTTTTTGGCCAACCAAGCAACCTGGAAAGGCAAATCAGCGCTACAAAGAAGTCTCGCTTCCCATCGGTCAAAAGGGCCATGCTGAATAAAGTGTCAAAACCAGAAATGCAGGACAGGCCATGGAGAAACGGGAGCCTGGCTACGCTGATGGGAGGGATGTAAATTGCCAACAGCCACTCTGGAGAAGTGTACGTTGTGTCCTGAAACATCTAAAAAACTCAGCTTAGAGAGCACAGGGCACTTCCACTCATGGGCGTATAAATTGGGAAAACTAAAAATCAGCAAGACACAGGCACCCCAAAGTTTACGGCTGCTCTGTTGACAAGAACCTCCACTTCGTTACACCTTAAATATCCCAGGAAAGAGAAAAATGGATAAAGAAGTTGTGGTCCTTATGTACAATGGAATATCACTCAGCCATGAAATCAACGTCATAAGGCTAGTAGCAGCATGATGAGTGGATTTAGGTACGACGATTCTAAGTGAAATAAGTCACACAGAAAAAGACACTTATCATAAGATATCACTTATAGAGGGAATGTAAAAACCGCTACCCTTGAACTGAATTACAAAACAGAACAGAGTCCCACGTTTAGAAAACACACTATGGCTGCTTAAGGGGAAAGGTGAGGTGGGGTGATGCATAAAACAAGGGTTTCAAATTAGGTCAGATACCGTTCCATAAACCCAATATGTAATAGCCAAGACCTACTCCTTGATCAGTGAATTGGACTCAACACCCCCTATTCACCGCCCAAGAATATATCTGACTAGTAAGAAGCTTAAAACCTATGTTTTGATATCTCTCTGTAAGTGAGTCAAGTGGGTGTAAAGCGGCAGAAACACAGCAGTGAAAAGCAGCTAAACCCCATTATAAAAATCAATTACTTTTAAAAACCCGTGAAACAAAGACAGTGAAAGAGAGAGAAATTCTTACAAAATTCGTTCAGGGGCTGTGATGCCACCTGGATTGACCATATCTAGACCCACAGCTGATGGAGACATAGGGGTGGACACTCTTGGGGCTGAGAGGTTTGGTGAGGTTGGGTGAGGAAACGCAGACCCTTTAAAGTAATACTGCGTGGTTCCCATCCCATGGGTCCCAAATCTCCAGGTTCAAGGGCATCTTCCTACATCGAAAACATGCATGAGAAACCCAGAAGATGGTACACCGTGTGATCGGGAAAGGTTTCCAAAACGCACCTCATTTCTCATCTCCTTATGCTCGGGTTCGCCATTCCAGCCGCTTTAGTAGCAATCTCCCTCCTTGGAGAATCAGCACCTTTAACCTCCTGTTCCGTACAGGTTGCAATTTGTCCTGAGGATGAACGGGAAGAGTGGGAACCAATGAGAGACTAGCTCTAGGTGTTGGGACAGGCACAGGTCACTCTACTTCCCCATCAGGAAGAAGAATTAACCACAGGCTCAGCCTGCCGCCCGGGACCAGAATAGGGCCTGAAGCAATCCTGCGCTTTTGCGGCCAGCTCCCAAGAAAGCGAGTTGAAAAATAGAGCTCAGGGGCACTGCAATTCACAAACCTTCAGACTCATAAATGATAACTCTCGTCCACAAATATATTGAGGGAAGGCAACGAAGAGGATTGGAAAGCAAGGCAGAATTGCAGGAAACAGATTTCAGGAGGGAGATTCGAATCGCCTTTAAAGCACAGGAAAAGCGGCAAAACCTCGACAATGATGCCCTTGGCCAAAGAGGGCGTATGCGTTTTTTCCTGAATATATTCAGGAAAAAACGCATACGCCCTGTTTGGCCAACCAAGCAACCTGGAAAGGCAAATCAGCACTACAAAGAAGTCTCGCTTCCCATCGGTCAAAAGGGCCATGCTGAATAAAGTGTCAAAACCAGAAATGCAGGACAGGCCATGGAGAAACGGGAGCCTGGCTACGCTGATGGGAGGGATGTAAATTGCCAACAGCCACTCTGGAGAAGTGTACGTTGTGTCCTGAAACATCTAAAAAACTCAGCTTAGAGAGCACAGGGCACTTCCACTCATGGGCGTATAAATTGGGAAAACTAAAAATCAGCAAGACACAGGCACCCCAAAGTTTACGGCTGCTCTGTTGACAAGAACCTCCACTTCGTTACACCTTAAATATCCCAGGAAAGAGAAAAATGGATAAAGAAGTTGTGGTCCTTATGTACAATGGAATATCACTCAGCCATGAAATCAACGTCATAAGGCTAGTAGCAGCATGATGAGTGGATTTAGGTACGACGATTCTAAGTGAAATAAGTCACACAGAAAAAGACACTTATCATAAGATATCACTTATAGAGGGAATGTAAAAACCGCTACCCTTGAACTGAATTACAAAACAGAACAGAGTCCCACGTTTAGAAAACACACTATGGCTGCTTAACGGGAAAGGTGAGGTGAGGTGATGCATAAAACAAGGGTTTCAAATTAGGTCAGATACCGTTCCATAAACCCAATATGTAATAGCCAAGACCTACTCCTTGATCAGTGAATTGGACTCAACACCCCCTATTCACCGCCCAAGAATATATCTGACTAGTAAGAAGCTTAAAACCTATGTTTTGATATCTCTCTGTAAGTGAGTCAAGTGGGTGTAAAGCGGCAGAAACACAGCAGTGAAAAGCAGCTAAACCCCATTATAAAAATCAATTACTTTTAAAAACCCGTGAAACAAAGACAGTGCAAGAGAGAGAAATTCTTACAAAATTCGTTCAGGGGCTGTGATGCCACCTGGATTGATCATATCTAGACCCACAGCTGATGGAGACATAGGGGTGGACACTCTTGGGGCTGAGAGGTTTGGTGAGGTTGGGTGAGGAAACGCAGACCCTTTAAAGTAATACTGCGTGGTTCCCATCCCATGGGTCCCAAATCTCCAGGTTCAAGGGCATCTTCCTACATCGAAAACATGCATGAGAAACCCAGAAGATGGTACACCGTGTGATCGGGAAAGGTTTCCAAAACGCACCTCATTTCTCATCTCCTTATGCTCGGGTTCGCCATTCCAGCCCCTTTACTAGCAATCTCCCTCCTTGGAGAATCAGCACCTTTAACCTCCTGTTCCGTACAGGTTGCAATTTGTCCTGAGGATGAACGGGAAGAGTGGGAACCAATGAGAGACTAGCTCTAGGTGTTGGGACAGGCACAGGTCACTCTACTTCCCCATCAGGAAGAAGAATTAACCACAGGCTCAGCCTGCCGCCCGGGACCAGAATAGGGCCTGAAGCAATCCTGCGCTTTTGCGGCCAGCTCCCAAGAAAGCGAGTTGAAAATTGGAGCTCAGGGGCACTGCAATTCACAAACCTGCAGACTTATAAATGATAACTCTCGTCCACAAATATATTGAGGGAAGGCAACGAAGAGGATTGGAAAGCAAGGCAGAATTGCAGGAAACAGATTTCAGGAGGGAGATTCGAATCGCCTTTAAAGCACAGGAAAAGCGGCAAAACCTCGACAATGATGCCCTTGGCCAAAAAGGGCGTATGCGTTTTTTCCTGAATATATTCAGGAAAAAACGAATACGCCCTTTTTGGCCAACCAAGCAACCTGGAAAGGCAAATCAGCGCTACAAAGAAGTCTCGCTTCCCAACGGACAAAAGGGCCATGCTGAATAAAGTGTCAAAACCAGAAATGCAGGACAGGCCATGGAGAAACGGGAGCCTGGCTACGCTGATGGGCGTGATGTAAATTGCCAACAGCCACTCTGGAGAAGTGTACGGTGTGTCCTGAAACATCTAAAAAACTCAGCTTAGAGAGCACAGGGCACTTCCACTCATGGGCGTATAAATTGGGAAAACTAAAAATCAGCAAGACACAGGCACCCCAAAGTTTAGGGCTGCTCTGTTGACAAGAACCTCCTTTCATTACACCTTAAATATACCAGGAAAGAGAAAAATGGAGAAATAAGTTGTGGTCCTTATGTACAATGGAATATCACTCAGCCATGAAACCAACGTCATAAGGCTAGTAGCAGCATGATGAGTGGATTTAGGTACGACGATTCTAAGTGAAATAAGTCACACAGAAAAAGACACTTATCATAAGATATCACTTATAGAGGGAATGTAAAAACCGCTACCCTTGAACTGAATTACAAAATAGAACAGAGTCCCACGTTTAGAAAACACACTATGGCTGCTTAACGGGAAAGGTGAGGTGGGGTGATGCATAAAACAAGGGTTTCAAATTAGGTCAGATACCGTTCCATAAACCCAATATGTAATAGCCAAGACCTACTCCTTGATCAGTGAATTGGACTCAACACCCCCTATTCACCGCCCAAGAATATATCTGACTAGTAAGAAGCTTAAAACCTATGTTTTGATATCTCTCTGTAAGTGAGTCAAGTGGGTGTAAAGCGGCAGAAACACAGCAGTGAAAAGCAGCTAAACCCCATTATAAAAATCAATTACTTTTAAAAACCCGTGAAACAAAGACAGTGCAAGAGAGAGAAATTCTTACAAAATTCGTTCAGGGGCTGTGATGCCACCTGGATTGACCATATCTAGACCCACAGCTGATGGAGACATAGGGGTGGACACTCTTGGGGCTGAGAGGTTTGGTGAGGTTGGGTGAGGAAACGCAGACCCTTTAAAGTAATACTGCGTGGTTCCCATCCCATGGGTCCCAAATCTCCAGGTTCAAGGGCATCTTCCTACATCGAAAACATGCATGAGAAACCCAGAAGATGGTACACCGTGTGATCGGGAAAGGTTTCCAAAACGCACCTCATTTCTCATCTCCTTATGCTCGGGTTCGCCATTCCAGCCGCTTTAGTAGCAATCTCCCTCCTTGGAGAATCAGCACTTTTAACCTCCTGTTCCGTACAGGTTGCAATTTGTCCTGAGGATGAACGGGAAGAGTGGGAACCAATGAGAGACTAGCTCTAGGTGTTGGGACAGGCACAGGTCACTCTACTTTCCCATCAGAAAGAAGAATTAACCACAGACTCAGCCTGCCTCCCGGGACCAGAATAGGGCCTGAAGCAATCCTGCGCTTTTGCGGCCAGCTCCCAAGAAAGCGAGTTGAAAAATGGAGCTCAGGGGCACTGCAATTCACAAACCTGCAGACTTATAAATGATAACTCTCGTCCACAAATATATTGAGGGAAGGCAACGAGGAGGATTGGAAAGCAAGGAAGAATTGCAGGAAACAGATTTCAGGAGGGAGATTCGAATCGCCTTTAAAGCACAGGAAAAGCGGCAAAACCTCGACAATGATGCCCTTGGCCAAAAAGGGCGTATGCGTTTTTTCCTGAATATATTCAGGAAAAAACGCATACGCCCTTTTTGGCCAACCAAGCAACCTGGAAAGGCAAATCAGCGCTACAAAGAAGTCTCGCTTCCCATCGGTCAAAAGGGCCATGCTGAATACACTGTCAAAACCAGAAATGCAGGACAGGCCATGGAGAAACGGGAGCCTGGCTACGCTGATGGGCGGGATGTAAATTGCCAACAGCCACTCTGGAGAAGTGTACGGTGTGTCCTGAAACCTCTAAAAAACTCAGCTTAGAGAGCATAGGGCACTTCCACTCATGGGCGTATAAATTGGGAAAACTAAAAATCAGCAAGACACAGGCACCCCAAAGTTTAGGGCTGCTCTGTTGACAAGAACCTCCACTTCGTTACACCTTAAATATCCCAGGAAAGAGAAAAATGGATAAAGACGTTGTGGTCCTTATGTACAATGAAATGTCACTCAGCCATGAAACCAACGTCATAAGGCTAGTAGCAGCATGATGAGTGGATTTAGGTACGACGATTCTAAGTGAAATAAGTCACACAGAAAAAGACACTTATCATAAGATATCACTTATAGAGGGAATGTAAAAACCGCTACCCTTGAACTGAATTACAAAACAGAACAGAGTCCCACGTTTAGAAAACACACTATGGCTGCTTAACGGGAAAGGTGAGGTGGGGTGATGCATTAAACAAGGGTTTCAAATTAGCTCAGATACCGTTCCATAAAGCCAATATGTAATAGACAAGACCTACTCCTTGCTCAGTGATTTGGACTCAACACCCCCTATTCACCGTCCAAGAATACATCTGACTAGTAAGAATCTTAAAACCTATGTATTGATATCTCTCTGTAAGTGAGTCAAATGGGTGTAAAGCGGCATAAACACAGCAGTAAAAAGCAGCTAAACCCCATTATAAAAATCAATTACTTTTAAAAACCCGTGAAACAAAGACAGTGAAAGAGAGAGAAATTCTTACAAAATTCGTTCAGGGGCTGTGATGCCACCTGGATTGAACATATCTAGACCCACAGCTGATTGAGACATAAGCGTACACACTCTTGGGGCTGAGAGGTTTGGTGAGGTTGGGTGAGGAAACGCAGACCCTTTAAAGTAATACTGCGTGGTACCCATCCCATGGGTCCCAAATCTCCAGGTTCAAGGGCATCTTCCTACATCGAAAATATGCATGAGAAACCCAGGAGATGGTACACCGTGTGATCGGGAAAGGTTTCCACAACGCACCTCATTTCTCATCTCCTTGTGCTCGAGTTCGCCATTCCAGCCGCTTTACTAGCAATCTCCCTCCTTGGAGAATCAGCACCTTTAACCTCCTGTTCCGTACAGGTTGCAATTTGTCCTGAGGATGAACGGGAAAGGGGGAAAAATGAGAGACTACCTCTAGGTGTTGGGACAGGCACAGGTCACTCTATTTTCCCATCAGGAAGAAGAATTAACCACAGGCTCAGCCTGCCGCCCGGGACCAGAATAGGGCCTGAAGCAATCCTGCGCTTTTGCGGCCAGCTCCCAAGAAAGCAAGTTGAAAAATGGAGCTCAGGGGCACTGCAATTCACAAACCTGCAGACTTATAAATGATAACTCTCGTCCACAAATATATTGAGGGAAGGCAACGAAGAGGATTGGAAAGCAAGGCAGAATTGCAGGAGACAGATTTCAGGAGGGAGATTCGAATCGCCTTTAAAGCACAGGAAAAGCGGCAAAACCTCGACAATGATGCCCTTGGCCAAAAAGGGCGTATGCGTTTTTTCCTGAATATATTCAGGAAAAAACGCATACGCCCTTTTTGGCCAACCAAGCAACCTGGAAAGGCAAATCAGCGCTACAAAGAAGTCTCGCTTCCCAACGGACAAAAGGGCCATGCTGAATAAAGTGTCAAAACCAGAAATGCAGGACAGGCCATGGAGAAACGGGAGCCTGGCTACGCTGATGGGCGGGATGTAAATTGCCAACAGCCACTCTGGAGAAGTGTACGGTGTGTCCTGAAACATCTAAAAAACTCAGCTTAGAGAGCATAGGGCACTTCCACTCATGGGCGTATAAATTGGGAAAACTAAAAATCAGCAAGCCACAGGCACCCCAAAGTTTAGGGCTGCTCTGTTGACAAGAACCTCCACTTCGTTACACCTTAAATATACCAGGAAAGAGAAAAATGGAGAAATAAGTTGTGGTCCTTATGTACAATGGAATATCACTCAGCCATGAAACCAACGTCATAAGGCTAGTAGCAGCATGATGAGTGGATTTAGGTACGACGATTCTAAGTGAAATAAGTCACACAGAAAAAGACACTTATCATAAGATATCACTTATAGAGGGAATGTAAAAACCGCTACCCTTGAACTGAATTACAAAACAGAACAGAGTCCCACGTTTAGAAAACACACTATGGCTGCTTAACGGGAAAGGTGAGGTGGGGTGATGCATTAAACAAGGGTTGCAAATTAGCTCAGATACCGTTCCATAAAGCCAATATGTAATAGACAAGACCTACTCCTTGATCAGTGAATTGGACTCAACACCCCCTATTCACCGCCCAAGAATATATCTGACTAGTAAGAAGCTTAAAACCTATGTTTTGATATCTCTCTGTAAGTGAGTCAAGTGGGTGTAAAGCGGCAGAAACACAGCAGTGAAAAGCAGCTAAACCCCATTATAAAAATCAATTACTTTTAAAAACCCGTGAAACAAAGACAGTGAAAGAGAGAGAAATTCTTACAAAATTCGTTCAGGGGCTGTGATGCCACCTGGATTGACCATATCTAGACCCACAGCTGATGGAGACATAGGGGTGGACACTCTTGGGGCTGAGAGGTTTGGTGAGGTTGGGTGAGGAAACGCAGACCCTTTAAAGTAATACTGCGTGGTTCCCATCCCATGGGTCCCAAATCTCCAGGTTCAAGGGCATCTTCCTACATCGAAAACATGCATGAGAAACCCAGAAGATGGTACACCGTGTGATCGGGAAAGGTTTCCAAAACGCACCTCATTTCTCATCTCCTTATGCTCGGGTTCGCCATTCCAGCCGCTTTAGTAGCAATCTCCCTCCTTGGAGAATCAGCACCTTTAACCTCCTGTTCCGTACATGTTGCAATTTGTCCTGAGGATGAACGGGAAGAGTGGGAACCAATGAGAGACTAGCTCTAGGTGTTGGGACAGGCACAGGTCACTCTACTTCCCCATCAGGAAGAAGAATTAACCACAGGCTCAGCCTGCCGCCCGGGACCAGAATAGGGCCTGAAGCAATCCTGCGCTTTTGCGGCCAGCTCCCAAGAAAGCGAGTTGAACAATGGAGCTCAGGGGCACTGCAATTCACAAACCTGCAGACTTATAAATGATAACTCTCGTCCACAAATATATTGAGGGTAGGCAACGAAGAGGATTGGAAAGCAAGGCAGAATTGCAGGAAACAGATTTCAGGAGGGAGATTCGAATCGCCTTTAAAGCACAGGAAAAGCGGCAAAACCTCGACAATGATGCCCTTGGCCAAAAAGGGCGTATGCGTTTTTTCCTGAATATATTCAGGAAAAAACGCATACGCCCTTTTTGGCCAACCAAGCAACCTGGAAAGGCAAATCAGCGCTACAAAGAAGTCTCGCTTCCCATCGGTCAAAAGGGCCATGCTGAATAAAGTGTCAAAACCAGAAATGCAGGACAGGCCATGGAGAAACGGGAGCCTGGCTACGCTGATGGGTGGGATGTAAATTGCCAACAGCCACTCTGGAGAAGTGTACGGTGTGTCCTGAAACATCTAAAAAACTCAGCTTAGAGAGCACAGGGCACTTCCACTCATGGGCGTATAAATTGGGAAAACTAAAAATCAGCAAGACACAGGCACCCCAAAGTTTAGGGCTGCTCTGTTGACAAGAACCTCTACTTCGTTACACCTTAAATATCCCAGGAAAGAGAAAAATGAATAAAGAAGTTGTGGTCCTTATGTACAATGGAATATCACTCAGCCATGAAATCAACGTCATAAGGCTAGTAGCAGCATGATGAGTGGATTTAGGTACGACGATTCTAAGTGAAAAAAGTCACACAGAAAAAGACACTTATCATAAGATATCACTTATAGAGGGAATGTATAAACCGCTACCCTTGAACTGAATTACAAAACAGAACAGAGTCCCACATTTAGAAAACACACTATGGCTGCTTAACGGGAAAGGTGAGTTGGGGTGATGCATAAAACAAGGGTTTCAAATTAGGTCAGATACCGTTCCATAAACCCAATATGTAATAGACAAGACCTACTCCTTGATCAGTGAATTGGACTCAACACCCCCTATTCACCGCCCAAGAATATATCTGACTAGTAAGAATCTTAAAACCTATGTTTTGATATCTCTCTGTAAGTGAGTCAAGTGGGTGTAAAGCGGCAGAAACACAGCAGTGAAAAGCAGCTAAACCCCATTATAAAAATCAATTACTTTTAAAAACCCGTGAAACAAAGACAGTGAAAGAGAGAGAAATTCTTACAAAATTCGTTCAGGGGCTGTGATGCCACCTGGATTGACCATATCTAGACCCACAGCTAATGGAGACCTAAGGGTGGACACTCTTGGGGCTGAGAGGTTTGGTGAGGTTGGGTGAGGAAACGCAGACCCTTTAAAGTAATACTGCGTGATATCCATCCCATGGGTCCCAAATCTCCAGGTTCAAGGGCATCTTCCTACATCGAAAACATGCATGAGAAACCCAGAAGATGGTACACCGTGTGATCGGGAAAGGTTTCCAAAACGCACCTCATTTCTCATCTCCTTATGCTCGGGTTCGCCATTCCAGCCGCTTTAGTAGCAATCTCCCTCCTTGGAGAATCAGCACCTTTAACCTCCTGTTCCGTACAGGTTGCAATTTGTCCTGAGGATGAACGGGAAGAGTGGGAACCAATGAGAGACTAGCTCTAGGTGTTGGGACAGGCACAGGTCACTCTACTTCCCCATCAGGAAGAAGAATTAACCACAGGCTCAGCCTGCCGCCCGGGACCAGAATAGGGCCTGAAGCAATCCTGCGCTTTTGCGGCCAGCTCCCAAGAAAGCGAGTTGAACAATGGAGCTCAGGGGCACTGCAATTCACAAACCTGCAGACTTATAAATGATAACTCTCGTCCACAAATATATTGAGGGAAGGCAACGAAGAGGATTGGAAAGCAAGGCAGAATTGCAGGAAACAGATTTCAGGAGGGAGATTCGAATCGCCTTTAAAGCACAGGAAAAGCGGCAAAACCTCGACAATGATGCCCTTGGCCAAAAAGGGCGTATGCGTTTTTTCCTGAATATATTCAGGAAAAAACGCATACGCCCTTTTTGGCCAACCAAGCAACCTGGAAAGGCAAATCAGCGCTACAAAGAAGTCTCGCTTCCCATCGGTCAAAAGGGCCATGCTGAATAAAGTGTCAAAACCAGAAATGCAGGACAGGCCATGGAGAAACGGGAGCCTGGCTACGCTGATGGGAGGGATGTAAATTGCCAACAGCCACTCTGGAGAAGTGTACGGTGTGTCCTGAAACATCTAAAAAACTCAGCTTAGAGAGCACAGGGCACTTCCACTCATGGGCGTATAAATTGGGAAAACTAAAAATCAGCAAGACACAGGCACCCCAAAGTTTAGGGCTGCTCTGTTGACAAGAACCTCCACTTCGTTACACCTTAAATATCCCAGGAAAGAGAAAAATGGATAAAGAAGTTGTGGTCCTTATGTACAATGGAATATCACTCAGCCATGAAATCAACGTCATAAGGCTAGTAGCAGCATGATGAGTGGATTTAGGTCCGACGATTCTAAGTGAAATAAGTCACACAGAAAAAGACACTTATCATAAGATATCACTTATAGAGGGAATGTAAAAACCGCTACCCTTGAACTGAATTACAAAACAGAACAGAGTCCCACGTTTAGAAAACACACTATGGCTGCTTAACGGGAAAGGTGAGGTGGGGTGATGCATAAAACAAGGGTTTCAAATTAGGTCAGATACCGTTCCATAAACCCAATATGTAATAGCCAAGACCTACTCCTTGATCAGTGAATTGGACTCAACACCCCCTATTCACCGCCCAAGAATATATCTGACTAGTAAGAAGCTTAAAACCTATGTTTTGATATCTCTCTGTAAGTGAGTCAAGTGGGTGTAAAGCGGCAGAAACACAGCAGTGAAAAGCAGCTAAACCCCATTATAAAAATCAATTACTTTTAAAAACCCGTGAAACAAAGACAGTGAAAGAGAGAGAAATTCTTACAAAATTCGTTCAGGGGCTGTGATGCCACCTGGATTGACCATATGTAGACCCACAGCTGATGGAGACATAAGGGTGGACACTCTTGGGGCTGAGAGGTTTGGTGAGGTTGGGTGAGGAAACGCAGACCCTTTAAAGTAATACTGCGTGATATCCATCCCATGGGTCCCAAATCTCCAGGTTCAAGGGCATCTTCCTACATCGAAAACATGCATGAGAAACCCAGAAGATGGTACACCGTGTGATCGGGAAAGGTTTCCAAAACGCACCTCATTTCTCATCTCCTTATGCTCGGGTTCGCCATTCCAGCCGCTTTAGTAGCAATCTCCCTCCTTGGAGAATCAGCACCTTTAACCTCCTGTTCCGTACAGGTTGCAATTTGTCCTGAGGATGAACGGGAAGAGTGGGAACCAATGAGAGACTAGCTCTAGGTGTTGGGACAGGCACAGGTCACTCTACTTCCCCATCAGGAAGAAGAATTAACCACAGGCTCAGCCTGCCGCCCGGGACCAGAATAGGGCCTGAAGCAATCCTGCGCTTTTGCGGCCAGCTCCCAAGAAAGCGAGTTGAACAATGGAGCTCAGGGGCACTGCAATTCACAAACCTGCAGACTTATAAATGATAACTCTCGTCCACAAATATATTGAGGGAAGGCAACGAAGAGGATTGGAAAGCAAGGCAGAATTGCAGGAAACAGATTTCAGGAGGGAGATTCGAATCGCCTTTAAAGCACAGGAAAAGCGGCAAAACCTCGACAATGATGCCCTTGGCCAAAAAGGGCGTATGCGTTTTTTCCTGAATATATTCAGGAAAAAACGCATACGCCCTTTTTGGCCAACCAAGCAACCTGGAAAGGCAAATCAGCGCTACAAAGAAGTCTCGCTTCCCATCGGTCAAAAGGGCCATGCTGAATAAAGTGTCAAAACCAGAAATGCAGGACAGGCCATGGAGAAACGGGAGCCTGGCTACGCTGATGGGAGGGATGTAAATTGCCAACAGCCACTCTGGAGAAGTGTACGGTGTGTCCTGAAACATCTAAAAAACTCAGCTTAGAGAGCACAGGGCACTTCCACTCATGGGCGTATAAATTGGGAAAACTAAAAATCAGCAAGACACAGGCACCCCAAAGTTTAGGGCTGCTCTGTTGACAAGAACCTCCACTTCGTTACACCTTAAATATCCCAGGAAAGAGAAAAATGGATAAAGAAGTTGTGGTCCTTATGTACAATGGAATATCACTCAGCCATGAAATCAACGTCATAAGGCTAGTAGCAGCATGATGAGTGGATTTAGGTACGACGATTCTAAGTGAAATAAGTCACACAGAAAAAGACACTTATCATAAGATATCACTTATAGAGGGAATGTAAAAACCGCTACCCTTGAACTGAATTACAAAACAGAACAGAGTCCCACGTTTAGAAAACACACTATGGCTGCTTAACGGGAAAGGTGAGGTGGGGTGATGCATAAAACAAGGGTTTCAAATTAGGTCAGATACCGTTCCATAAACCCAATATGTAATAGCCAAGACCTACTCCTTGATCAGTGAATTGGACTCAACACCCCCTATTCACCGCCCAAGAATATATCTGACTAGTAAGAAGCTTAAAACCTATGTTTTGATATCTCTCTGTAAGTGAGTCAAGTGGGTGTAAAGCGGCAGAAACACAGCAGTGAAAAGCAGCTAAACCCCATTATAAAAATCAATTACTTTTAAAAACCCGTGAAACAAAGACAGTGAAAGAGAGAGAAATTCTTACAAAATTCGTTCAGGGGCTGTGATGCCACCTGGATTGACCATATCTAGACCCACAGCTGATGGAGACATAAGGGTGGACACTCTTGGGGCTGAGAGGTTTGGTGAGGTTGGGTGAGGAAACGCAGACCCTTTAAAGTAATACTGCGTGATATCCATCCCATGGGTCCCAAATCTCCAGGTTCAAGGGCATCTTCCTACATCGAAAACATGCATGAGAAACCCAGAAGATGGTACACCGTGTGATCGGGAAAGGTTTCCAAAACGCACCTCATTTCTCATCTCCTTATGCTCGGGTTCGCCATTCCATCCGCTTTAGTAGCAATCTCCCTCCTTGGAGAATCAGCACCTTTAACCTCCTGTTCCGTACAGGTTGCAATTTGTCCTGAGGATGAACGGGAAGAGTGGGAACCAATGAGAGACTAGCTCTAGGTGTTGGGACAGGCACAGGTCACTCTACTTCCCCATCAGGAAGAAGAATTAACCACAGGCTCAGCCTGCCGCCCGGGACCAGAATAGGGCCTGAAGCAATCCTGCGCTTTTGCGGCCAGCTCCCAAGAAAGCGAGTTGAACAATGGAGCTCAGGGGCACTGCAATTCACAAACCTGCAGACTTATAAATGATAACTCTCGTCCACAAATATATTGAGGGAAGGCAACGAAGAGGATTGGAAAGCAAGGCAGAATTGCAGGAAACAGATTTCAGGAGGGAGATTCGAATCGCCTTTAAAGCACAGGAAAAGCGGCAAAACCTCGACAATGATGCCCTTGGCCAAAAAGGGCGTATGCGTTTTTTCCTGAATATATTCAGGAAAAAACGCATACGCCCTTTTTGGCCAACCAAGCAACCTGGAAAGGCAAATCAGCGCTACAAAGAAGTCTCGCTTCCCATCGGTCAAAAGGGCCATGCTGAATAAAGTGTCAAAACCAGAAATGCAGGACAGGCCATGGAGAAACGGGAGCCTGGCTACGCTGATGGGCGGGATGTAAATTGCCAACAGCCACTCTGGAGAAGTGTACGGTGTGTCCTGAAACATCTAAAAAACTCAGCTTAGAGAGCACAGGGCACTTCCACTCATGGGCGTATAAATTGGGAAAACTAAAAATCAGCAAGACACAGGCACCCCAAAGTTTAGGGCTGCTCTGTTGACAAGAACCTCCACTTCGTTACACCTTAAATATCCCAGGAAAGAGAAAAATGGATAAAGAAGTTGTGGTCCTTATGTACAATGGAATATCACTCAGCCATGAAATCAACGTCATAAGGCTAGTAGCAGCATGATGAGTGGATTTAGGTCCGACGATTCTAAGTGAAATAAGTCACACAGAAAAAGACACTTATCATAAGATATCACTTATAGAGGGAATGTAAAAACCGCTACCCTTGAACTGAATTACAAAACAGAACAGAGTCCCACGTTTAGAAAACACACTATGGCTGCTTAACGGGAAAGGTGAGGTGGGGTGATGCATAAAACAAGGGTTTCAAATTAGGTCAGATACCGTTCCATAAACCCAATATGTAATAGCCAAGACCTACTCCTTGATCAGTGAATTGGACTCAACACCCCCTATTCACCGCCCAAGAATATATCTGACTAGTAAGAAGCTTAAAACCTATGTTTTGATATCTCTCTGTAAGTGAGTCAAGTGGGTGTAAAGCGGCAGAAACACAGCAGTGAAAAGCAGCTAAACCCCATTATAAAAATCAATTACTTTTAAAAACCCGTGAAACAAAGACAGTGAAAGAGAGAGAAATTCTTACAAAATTCGTTCAGGGGCTGTGATGCCACCTGGATTGACCATATGTAGACCCACAGCTGATGGAGACATAAGGGTGGACACTCTTGGGGCTGAGAGGTTTGGTGAGGTTGGGTGAGGAAACGCAGACCCTTTAAAGTAATACTGCGTGATATCCATCCCATGGGTCCCAAATCTCCAGGTTCAAGGGCATCTTCCTACATCGAAAACATGCATGAGAAACCCAGAAGATGGTACACCGTGTGATCGGGAAAGGTTTCCAAAACGCACCTCATTTCTCATCTCCTTATGCTCGGGTTCGCCATTCCAGCCGCTTTAGTAGCAATCTCCCTCCTTGGAGAATCAGCACCTTTAACCTCCTGTTCCGTACAGGTTGCAATTTGTCCTGAGGATGAACGGGAAGAGTGGGAACCAATGAGAGACTAGCTCTAGGTGTTGGGACAGGCACAGGTCACTCTACTTCCCCATCAGGAAGAAGAATTAACCACAGGCTCAGCCTGCCGCCCGGGACCAGAATAGGGCCTGAAGCAATCCTGCGCTTTTGCGGCCAGCTCCCAAGAAAGCGAGTTGAACAATGGAGCTCAGGGGCACTGCAATTCACAAACCTGCAGACTTATAAATGATAACTCTCGTCCACAAATATATTGAGGGAAGGCAACGAAGAGGATTGGAAAGCAAGGCAGAATTGCAGGAAACAGATTTCAGGAGGGAGATTCGAATCGCCTTTAAAGCACAGGAAAAGCGGCAAAACCTCGACAATGATGCCCTTGGCCAAAAAGGGCGTATGCGTTTTTTCCTGAATATATTCAGGAAAAAACGCATACGCCCTTTTTGGCCAACCAAGCAACCTGGAAAGGCAAATCAGCGCTACAAAGAAGTCTCGCTTCCCATCGGTCAAAAGGGCCATGCTGAATAAAGTGTCAAAACCAGAAATGCAGGACAGGCCATGGAGAAACGGGAGCCTGGCTACGCTGATGGGAGGGATGTAAATTGCCAACAGCCACTCTGGAGAAGTGTACGGTGTGTCCTGAAACATCTAAAAAACTCAGCTTAGAGAGCACAGGGCACTTCCACTCATGGGCGTATAAATTGGGAAAACTAAAAATCAGCAAGACACAGGCACCCCAAAGTTTAGGGCTGCTCTGTTGACAAGAACCTCCACTTCGTTACACCTTAAATATCCCAGGAAAGAGAAAAATGGATAAAGAAGTTGTGGTCCTTATGTACAATGGAATATCACTCAGCCATGAAATCAACGTCATAAGGCTAGTAGCAGCATGATGAGTGGATTTAGGTACGACGATTCTAAGTGAAATAAGTCACACAGAAAAAGACACTTATCATAAGATATCACTTATAGAGGGAATGTAAAAACCGCTACCCTTGAACTGAATTACAAAACAGAACAGAGTCCCACGTTTAGAAAACACACTATGGCTGCTTAACGGGAAAGGTGAGGTGGGGTGATGCATAAAACAAGGGTTTCAAATTAGGTCAGATACCGTTCCATAAACCCAATATGTAATAGCCAAGACCTACTCCTTGATCAGTGAATTGGACTCAACACCCCCTATTCACCGCCCAAGAATATATCTGACTAGTAAGAAGCTTAAAACCTATGTTTTGATATCTCTCTGTAAGTGAGTCAAGTGGGTGTAAAGCGGCAGAAACACAGCAGTGAAAAGCAGCTAAACCCCATTATAAAAATCAATTACTTTTAAAAACCCGTGAAACAAAGACAGTGAAAGAGAGAGAAATTCTTACAAAATTCGTTCAGGGGCTGTGATGCCACCTGGATTGACCATATCTAGACCCACAGCTGATGGAGACATAAGGGTGGACACTCTTGGGGCTGAGAGGTTTGGTGAGGTTGGGTGAGGAAACGCAGACCCTTTAAAGTAATACTGCGTGATATCCATCCCATGGGTCCCAAATCTCCAGGTTCAAGGGCATCTTCCTACATCGAAAACATGCATGAGAAACCCAGAAGATGGTACACCGTGTGATCGGGAAAGGTTTCCAAAACGCACCTCATTTCTCATCTCCTTATGCTCGGGTTCGCCATTCCATCCGCTTTAGTAGCAATCTCCCTCCTTGGAGAATCAGCACCTTCAACCTCCTGTTCCGTACAGGTTGCAATTTGTCCTGAGGATGAACGGGAAGAGTGGGAACCAATGAGAGACTAGCTCTAGGTGTTGGGACAGGCACAGGTCACTCTACTTCCCCATCAGGAAGAAGAATTAACCACAGGCTCAGCCTGCCGCCCGGGACCAGAATAGGGCCTGAAGCAATCCTGCGCTTTTGCGGCCAGCTCCCAAGAAAGCGAGTTGAACAATGGAGCTCAGGGGCACTGCAATTCACAAACCTGCAGACTTATAAATGATAACTCTCGTCCACAAATATATTGAGGGAAGGCAACGAAGAGGATTGGAAAGCAAGGCAGAATTGCAGGAAACAGATTTCAGGAGGGAGATTCGAATCGCCTTTAAAGCACAGGAAAAGCGGCAAAACCTCGACAATGATGCCCTTGGCCAAAAAGGGCGTATGCGTTTTTTCCTGAATATATTCAGGAAAAAACGCATACGCCCTTTTTGGCCAACCAAGCAACCTGGAAAGGCAAATCAGCGCTACAAAGAAGTCTCGCTTCCCATCGGTCAAAAGGGCCATGCTGAATAAAGTGTCAAAACCAGAAATGCAGGACAGGCCATGGAGAAACGGGAGCCTGGCTACGCTGATGGGCGGGATGTAAATTGCCAACAGCCACTCTGGAGAAGTGTACGGTGTGTCCTGAAACATCTAAAAAACTCAGCTTAGAGAGCACAGGGCACTTCCACTCATGGGCGTATAAATTGGGAAAACTAAAAATCAGCAAGACACAGGCACCCCAAAGTTTACGGCTGCTCTGTTGACAAGAACCTCCACTTCGTTACACCTTAAATATCCCAGGAAAGAGAAAAATGGATAAAGAAGTTGTGGTCCTTATGTACAATGGAATATCACTCAGCCATGAAATCAACGTCATAAGGCTAGTAGCAGCATGATGAGTGGATTTAGGTACGACGATTCTAAGTGAAATAAGTCACACAGAAAAAGACACTTATCATAAGATATCACTTATAGAGGGAATGTAAAAACCGCTACCCTTGAACTGAATTACAAAACAGAACAGAGTCCCATGTTTAGAAAACACACTATGGCTGCTTAAGGGGAAAGGTGACGTGGGGTGATGCATAAAACAAGGGTTTCAAATTAGGTCAGATACCGTTCCATAAACCCAATATGTAATAGCCAAGACCTACTCCTTGATCAGTGAATTGGACTCAACACCCCCTATTCACCGCCCAAGAATATATCTGACTAGTAAGAAGCTTAAAACCTATGTTTTGATATCTCTCTGTAAGTGAGTCAAGTGGGTGTAAAGCGGCAGAAACACAGCAGTGAAAAGCAGCTAAACCCCATTATAAAAATCAATTACTTTTAAAAACCCGTGAAACAAAGACAGTGAAAGAGAGAGAAATTCTTACAAAATTCGTTCAGGGGCTGTGATGCCACCTGGATTGACCATATCTAGACCCACAGCTGATGGAGACATAGGGGTGGACACTCTTGGGGCTGAGAGGTTTGGTGAGGTTGGGTGAGGAAACGCAGACCCTTTAAAGTAATACTGCGTGGTTCCCATCCCATGGGTCCCAAATCTCCAGGTTCAAGGGCATCTTCCTACATCGAAAACATGCATGAGAAACCCAGAAGATGGTACACCGTGTGATCGGGAAAGGTTTCCAAAACGCACCTCATTTCTCATCTCCTTATGCTCGGGTTCGCCATTCCAGCCGCTTTAGTAGCAATCTCCCTCCTTGGAGAATCAGCACCTTTAACCTCCTGTTCCGTACAGGTTGCAATTTGTCCTGAGGATGAACGGGAAGAGTGGGAACCAATGAGAGACTAGCTCTAGGTGTTGGGACAGGCACAGGTCACTCTACTTCCCCATCAGGAAGAAGAATTAACCACAGGCTCAGCCTGCCGCCCGGGACCAGAATAGGGCCTGAAGCAATCCTGCGCTTTTGCGGCCAGCTCCCAAGAAAGCGAGTTGAACAATGGAGCTCAGGGGCACTGCAATTCACAAACCTGCAGACTTATAAATGATAACTCTCGTCCACAAATATATTGAGGGAAGGCAACGAAGAGGATTCGAAAGCAAGGCAGAATTGCAGGAAACAGATTTCAGGAGGGAGATTCGAATCGCCTTTAAAGCACAGGAAAAGCGGCAAAACCTCGACAATGATGCCCTTGGCCAAAAAGGGCGTATGCGTTTTTTCCTGAATATATTCAGGAAAAAACGCATACGCCCTTTTTGGCCAACCAAGCAACCTGGAAAGGCAAATCAGCGCTACAAAGAAGTCTCGCTTCCCATCGGTCAAAAGGGCCATGCTGAATAAAGTGTCAAAACCAGAAATGCAGGACAGGCCATGGAGAAACGGGAGCCTGGCTACGCTGATGGGTGGGATGTAAATTGCCAACAGCCACTCTGGAGAAGTGTACGGTGTGTCCTGAAACATCTAAAAAACTCAACTTAGAGAGCACAGTGCACTTCCACTCATGGGCGTATAAATTGGGAAAACTAAAAATCAGCAAGACACAGGCACCCCAAAGTTTAGGGCTGCTCTGTTGACAAGAACCTCCACTTCGTTACACCTTAAATATCCCAGGAAAGAGAAAAATGGATAAAGAAGTTGTGGTCCTTATGTACAATGGAATATCACTCAGCCATGAAATCAACGTCATAAGGCTAGTAGCAGCATGATGAGTGGATTTAGGTACGACGATTCTAAGTGAAAAAAGTCACACAGAAAAAGACACTTATCATAAGATATCACTTATAGAGGGAATGTATAAACCGCTACCCTTGAACTGAATTACAAAACAGAACAGAGTCCCACGTTTAGAAAACACACTATGGCTGCTTAACGGGAAAGGTGAGGTGGGGTGATGCATAAAACAAGGGTTTCAAATTAGGTCAGATACCGTTCCATAAACCCAATATGTAATAGACAAGACCTACTCCTTGATCAGTGAATTGGACTCAACACCCCCTATTCACCGCCCAAGAATATATCTGACTAGTAAGAATCTTAAAACCTATGTTTTGATATCTCTCTGTAAGTGAGTCAAGTGGGTGTAAAGCGGCAGAAACACAGCAGTGAAAAGCAGCTAAACCCCATTATAAAAATCAATTACTTTTAAAAACCCGTGAAACAAAGACAGTGAAAGAGAGAGAAATTCTTACAAAATTCGTTCAGGGGCTGTGATGCCACCTGGATTGATCATATCTAGACCCACAGCTGATGGAGACATAGGGGTGGACACTCTTGGGGCTGAGAGGTTTGGTGAGGTTGGGTGAGGAAACGCAGACCCTTTAAAGTAATACTGCGTGGTTCCCATCCCATGGGTCCCAAATCTCCAGGTTCAAGGGCATCTTCCTACATCGAAAACATGCATGAGAAACCCAGAAGATGGTACACCGTGTGATCGGGAAAGGTTTCCAAAACGCACCTCATTTCTCATCTCCTTATGCTCGGGTTCGCCATTCCAGCCGCTTTAGTAGCAATCTCCCTCCTTGGAGAATCAGCACCTTTAACCTCCTGTTCCGTACAGGTTGCAATTTGTCCTGAGGATGAACGGGAAGAGTGGGAACCAATGAGAGACTAGCTCTAGGTGTTGGGACAGGCACAGGTCACTCTACTTCCCCATCAGGAAGAAGAATTAACCACAGGCTCAGCCTGCCGCCCGGGACCAGAATAGGGCCTGAAGCAATCCTGCGCTTTTGCGGCCAGCTCCCAAGAAAGCGAGTTGAACAATGGAGCTCAGGGGCACTGCAATTCACAAACCTGCAGACTTATAAATGATAACTCTCGTCCACAAATATATTGAGGGTAGGCAACGAAGAGGATTGGAAAGCAAGGCAGAATTGCAGGAAACAGATTTCAGGAGGGAGATTCGAATCGCCTTTAAAGCACAGGAAAAGCGGCAAAACCTCGACAATGATGCCCTTGGCCAAAAAGGGCGTATGCGTTTTTTCCTGAATATATTCAGGAGAAAACGCATACGCCCTTTTTGGCCAACCAAGCAACCTGGAAAGGCAAATCAGCGCTACAAAGAAGTCTCGCTTCCCATCGGTCAAAAGGGCCATGCTGAATAAAGTGTCAAAACCAGAAATGCAGGACAGGCCATGGAGAAACGGGAGCCTGGCTACGCTGATGGGCGGGATGTAAATTGCCAACAGCCACTCTGGAGAAGTGTACGGTGTGTCCTGAAACATCTAAAAAACTCAGCTTAGAGAGCACAGGGCACTTCCACTCATGGGCGTATAAATTGGGAAAACTAAAAATCAGCAAGACACAGGCACCCCAAAGTTTACGGCTGCTCTGTTGACAAGAACCTCCACTTCGTTACACCTTAAATATCCCAGGAAAGAGAAAAATGGATAAAGAAGTTGTGGTCCTTATGTACAATGGAATATCACTCAGCCATGAAATCAACGTCATAAGGCTAGTAGCAGCATGATGAGTGGATTTAGGTACGACGATTCTAAGTGAAATAAGTCACACAGAAAAAGACACTTATCATAAGATATCACTTATAGAGGGAATGTAAAAACCGCTACCCTTGAACTGAATTACAAAACAGAACAGAGTCCCATGTTTAGAAAACACACTATGGCTGCTTAAGGGGAAAGGTGACGTGGGGTGATGCATAAAACAAGGGTTTCAAATTAGGTCAGATACCGTTCCATAAACCCAATATGTAATAGCCAAGACCTACTCCTTGATCAGTGAATTGGACTCAACACCCCCTATTCACCTCCCAAGAATATATCTGACTAGTAAGAATCTTAAAACCTATGTTTTGATATCTCTCTGTAAGTGAGTCAAGTGGGTGTAAAGCGGCAGAAACACAGCAGTGAAAAGCAGCTAAACCCCATTATAAAAATCAATTACTTTTAAAAACCCGTGAAACAAAGACAGTGAAAGAGAGAGAAATTCTTACAAAATTCGTTCAGGGGCTGTGATGCCACCTGGATTGACCATATCTAGACCCACAGCTGATGGAGACATAAGGGTGGACACTCTTGGGGCTGAGAGGTTTGGTGAGGTTGGGTGAGGAAACGCAGACCCTTTAAAGTAATACTGCGTGATATCCATCCCATGGGTCCCAAATCTCCAGGTTCAAGGGCATCTTCCTACATCGAAAACATGCATGAGAAACCCAGAAGATGGTACACCGTGTGATCGGGAAAGGTTTCCAAAACGCACCTCATTTCTCATCTCCTTATGCTCGGGTTCGCCATTCCAGCCGCTTTAGTAGCAATCTCCCTCCTTGGAGAATCAGCACCTTTAACCTCCTGTTCCGTACAGGTTGCAATTTGTCCTGAGGATGAACGGGAAGAGTGGGAACCAATGAGAGACTAGCTCTAGGTGTTGGGACAGGCACAGGTCACTCTACTTCCCCATCAGGAAGAAGAATTAACCACAGGCTCAGCCTGCCGCCCGGGACCAGAATAGGGCCTGAAGCAATCCTGCGCTTTTGCGGCCAGCTCCCAAGAAAGCGAGTTGAAAAATGGAGCTCAGGGGCACTGCAATTCACAAACCTGCAGACTTATAAATGATAACTCTCGTCCACAAATATATTGAGGGAAGGCAACGAAGAGGATTGGAAAGCAAGGCAGAATTGCAGGAAACAGATTTCAGGAGGGAGATTCGAATCGCCTTTAAAGCACAGGAAAAGCGGCAAAACCTCGACAATGATGCCCTTGGCCAAAAAGGGCGTATGCGTTATTTCCTGAATATATTCAGGAAAAAACGCATACGACCTTTTTGGCCAACCAAGCCACCTGGAAAGGCAAATCAGCGCTACAAAGAAGTCTCGCTTCCCATCGGTCAAAAGGGCCATGCTGAATAAAGTGTCAAAACCAGAAATGCAGGACAGGCTATGGAGAAACGGGAGCATGGCTACGCTGATGGGTGGGATGTAAATTGCCAACAGCCACTCTGGAGAAGTGTACGGTGTGTCCTGAAACATCTAAAAAACTCAGCTTAGAGAGCACAGGGCACTTCCACTCATGGGCGTAGAAATTGGGAAAACTAAAAATCAGCAAGACACAGGCACCCCAAAGTTTAGGGCTGCTCTGTTGACAAGAACCTCCACTTCGTTACACCTTAAATATCCCAGGAAAGAGAAAAATGGATAAAGAAGTTGTGGTCCTTATGTACAATGGAATATCACTCAGCCATGAAATCAACGTCATAAGGCTAGTAGCAGCATGATGAGTGGATTTAGGTACGACGATTCTAAGTGAAATAAGTCACACAGAAAAAGACACTTATCATAAGATATCACTTATAGAGGGAATGTAAAAACCGCTACCCTTGAACTGAATTACAAAACAGAACAGAGTCCCACGTTTAGAAAACACACTATGGCTGCTTAACGGGAAAGGTGAGGTGAGGTGATGCATAAAACAAGGGTTTCAAATTAGGTCAGATACCGTTCCATAAACCCAATATGTAATAGCCAAGACCTACTCCTTGCTCAGTGATTTGGACTCAACACCCCCTATTCACCGCCCAAGAATATATCTGACTAGTAAGAATCTTAAAACCTATGTTTTGATATCTCTCTGTAAGTGAGTCAAGTGGGTGTAAAGCGGCAGAAACACAGCAGTGAAAAGCAGCTAAACCCCATTATAAAAATCAATTACTTTTAAAAACCCGTGAAACAAAGACAGTGAAAGAGAGAGAAATTCTTACAAAATTCGTTCAGGGGCTGTGATGCCACCTGAATTGACCATATCTAGACCCACAGCTGATGGAGACATAAGGGTGGACACTCTTGGGGCTGAGAGGTTTGGTGAGGTTGGGTGAGGAAACGCAGACCCTTTAAAGTAATACTGCGTGATATCCATCCCATGGGTCCCAAATCTCCAGGTTCAAGGGCATCTTCCTACATCGAAAACATGCATGAGAAACCCAGAAGATGGTACACCGTGTGATCGGGAAAGGTTTCCAAAACGCACCTCATTTCTCATCTCCTTATGCTCGGGTTCGCCATTCCAGCCGCTTTAGTAGCAATCTCCCTCCTTGGAGAATCAGCACCTTTAACCTCCTGTTCCGTACAGGTTGCAATTTGTCCTGAGGATGAACGGGAAGAGTGGGAACCAATGAGAGACTAGCTCTAGGTGTTGGGACAGGCACAGGTCACTCTACTTCCCCATCAGGAAGAAGAATTAACCACAGGCTCAGCCTGCCGCCCGGGACCAGAATAGGGCCTGAAGCAATCCTGCGCTTTTGCGGCCAGCTCCCAAGAAAGCGAGTTGAACAATGGAGCTCAGGGGCACTGCAATTCACAAACCTGCAGACTTATAAATGATAACTCTCGTCCACAAATATATTGAGGGTAGGCAACGAAGAGGATTGGAAAGCAAGGCAGAATTGCAGGAAACAGATTTCAGGAGGGAGATTCGAATCGCCTTTAAAGCACAGGAAAAGCGGCAAAACCTCGACAATGATGCCCTTGGCCAAAAAGGGCGTATGCGTTTTTTCCTGAATATATTCAGGAAAAAACGCATACGCCCTTTTTGGCCAACCAAGCAACCTGGAAAGGCAAATCAGCGCTACAAAGAAGTCTCGCTTCCCATCGGTCAAAAGGGCCATGCTGAATAAAGTGTCAAAACCAGAAATGCAGGACAGGCCATGGAGAAACGGGAGCCTGGCTACGCTGATGGGTGGGATGTAAATTGCCAACAGCCACTCTGGAGAAGTGTACGGTGTGTCCTGAAACATCTAAAAAACTCAGCTTAGAGAGCACAGGGCACTTCCACTCATGGGCGTATAAATTGGGAAAACTAAAAATCAGCAAGACACGGGCACCCCAAAGTTTAGGGCTGCTCTGTTGACAAGAACCTCTACTTCGTTACACCTTAAATATCCCAGGAAAGAGAAAAATGGATAAAGAAGTTGTGGTCCTTATGTACAATGGAATATCACTCAGCCATGAAATCAACGTCATAAGGCTAGTAGCAGCATGATGAGTGGATTTAGGTACGACGATTCTAAGTGAAAAAAGTCACACAGAAAAAGACACTTATCATAAGATATCACTTATAGAGGGAATGTATAAACCGCTACCCTTGAACTGAATTACAAAACAGAACAGAGTCCCACGTTTAGAAAACACACTATGGCTGCTTAACGGGAAAGGTGAGGTGGGGTGATGCATAAAACAAGGGTTTCAAATTAGGTCAGATACCGTTCCATAAACCCAATATGTAATAGACAAGACCTACTCCTTGATCAGTGAATTGGACTCAACACCCCCTATTCACCGCCCAAGAATATATCTGACTAGTAAGAATCTTAAAACCTATGTTTTGATATCTCTCTGTAAGTGAGTCAAGTGGGTGTAAAGCGGCAGAAACACAGCAGTGAAAAGCAGCTAAACCCCATTATAAAAATCAATTACTTTTAAAAACCCGTGAAACAAAGACAGTGAAAGAGAGAGAAATTCTTACAAAATTCGTTCAGGGGCTGTGATGCCACCTGGATTGACCATATCTAGACCCACAGCTAATGGAGACATAAGGGTGGACACTCTTGGGGCTGAGAGGTTTGGTGAGGTTGGGTGAGGAAACGCAGACCCTTTAAAGTAATACTGCGTGATATCCATCCCATGGGTCCCAAATCTCCAGGTTCAAGGGCATCTTCCTACATCGAAAACATGCATGAGAAACCCAGAAGATGGTACACCGTGTGATCGGGAAAGGTTTCCAAAACGCACCTCATTTCTCATCTCCTTATGCTCGGGTTCGCCATTCCAGCCGCTTTAGTAGCAATCTCCCTCCTTGGAGAATCAGCACCTTTAACCTCCTGTTCCGTACAGGTTGCAATTTGTCCTGAGGATGAACGGGAAGAGTGGGAACCAATGAGAGACTAGCTCTAGGTGTTGGGACAGGCACAGGTCACTCTACTTCCCCATCAGGAAGAAGAATTAACCACAGGCTCAGCCTGCCGCCCGGGACCAGAATAGGGCCTGAAGCAATCCTGCGCTTTTGCGGCCAGCTCCCAAGAAAGCGAGTTGAACAATGGAGCTCAGGGGCACTGCAATTCACAAACCTGCAGACTTATAAATGATAACTCTCGTCCACAAATATATTGAGGGAAGGCAACGAAGAGGATTGGAAAGCAAGGCAGAATTGCAGGAAACAGATTTCAGGAGGGAGATTCGAATCGCCTTTAAAGCACAGGAAAAGCGGCAAAACCTCGACAATGATGCCCTTGGCCAAAAAGGGCGTATGCGTTTTTTCCTGAATATATTCAGGAAAAAACGCATACGCCCTTTTTGGCCAACCAAGCAACCTGGAAAGGCAAATCAGCGCTACAAAGAAGTCTCGCTTCCCATCGGTCAAAAGGGCCATGCTGAATAAAGTGTCAAAACCAGAAATGCAGGACAGGCCATGGAGAAACGGGAGCCTGGTTACGCTGATGGGAGGGATGTAAATTGCCAACAGCCACTCTGGAGAAGTGTACGGTGTGTCCTGAAACATCTAAAAAACTCAGCTTAGAGAGCACAGGGCACTTCCACTCATGGGCGTATAAATTGGGAAAACTAAAAATCAGCAAGACACAGGCACCCCAAAGTTTAGGGCTGCTCTGTTGACAAGAACCTCCACTTCGTTACACCTTAAATATCCCAGGAAAGAGAAAAATGGATAAAGAAGTTGTGGTCCTTATGTACAATGGAATATCACTCAGCCATGAAATCAACGTCATAAGGCTAGTAGCAGCATGATGAGTGGATTTAGGTCCGACGATTCTAAGTGAAATAAGTCACACAGAAAAAGACACTTATCATAAGATATCACTTATAGAGGGAATGTAAAAACCGCTACCCTTGAACTGAATTACAAAACAGAACAGAGTCCCACGTTTAGAAAACACACTATGGCTGCTTAACGGGAAAGGTGAGGTGGGGTGATGCATAAAACAAGGGTTTCAAATTAGGTCAGATACCGTTCCATAAACCCAATATGTAATAGCCAAGACCTACTCCTTGATCAGTGAATTGGACTCAACACCCCCTATTCACCGCCCAAGAATATATCTGACTAGTAAGAAGCTTAAAACCTATGTTTTGATATCTCTCTGTAAGTGAGTCAAGTGGGTGTAAAGCGGCAGAAACACAGCAGTGAAAAGCAGCTAAACCCCATTATAAAAATCAATTACTTTTAAAAACCCGTGAAACAAAGACAGTGAAAGAGAGAGAAATTCTTACAAAATTCGTTCAGGGGCTGTGATGCCACCTGGATTGACCATATCTAGACCCACAGCTAATGGAGACATAAGGGTGGACACTCTTGGGGCTGAGAGGTTTGGTGAGGTTGGGTGAGGAAACGCAGACCCTTTAAAGTAATACTGCGTGATATCCATCCCATGGGTCCCAAATCTCCAGGTTCAAGGGCATCTTCCTACATCGAAAACATGCATGAGAAACCCAGAAGATGGTACACCGTGTGATCGGGAAAGGTTTCCAAAACGCACCTCATTTCTCATCTCCTTATGCTCGGGTTCGCCATTCCAGCCGCTTTAGTAGCAATCTCCCTCCTTGGAGAATCAGCACCTTTAACCTCCTGTTCCGTACAGGTTGCAATTTGTCCTGAGGATGAACGGGAAGAGTGGGAACCAATGAGAGACTAGCTCTAGGTGTTGGGACAGGCACAGGTCACTCTACTTCCCCATCAGGAAGAAGAATTAACCACAGGCTCAGCCTGCCGCCCGGGACCAGAATAGGGCCTGAAGCAATCCTGCGCTTTTGCGGCCAGCTCCCAAGAAAGCGAGTTGAACAATGGAGCTCAGGGGCACTGCAATTCACAAACCTGCAGACTTATAAATGATAACTCTCGTCCACAAATATATTGAGGGAAGGCAACGAAGAGGATTGGAAAGCAAGGCAGAATTGCAGGAAACAGATTTCAGGAGGGAGATTCGAATCGCCTTTAAAGCACAGGAAAAGCGGCAAAACCTCGACAATGATGCCCTTGGCCAAAAAGGGCGTATGCGTTTTTTCCTGAATATATTCAGGAAAAAACGCATACGCCCTTTTTGGCCAACCAAGCAACCTGGAAAGGCAAATCAGCGCTACAAAGAAGTCTCGCTTCCCATCGGTCAAAAGGGCCATGCTGAATAAAGTGTCAAAACCAGAAATGCAGGACAGGCCATGGAGAAACGGGAGCCTGGCTACGCTGATGGGTGGGATGTAAATTGCCAACAGCCATTCTGGAGAAGTGTACGGTGTGTCCTGAAACATCTAAAAAACTCAGCTTAGAGAGCACAGGGCACTTCCACTCATGGGCGTATAAATTGGGAAAACTAAAAATCAGCAAGACACAGGCACCCCAAAGTTTAGGGCTGCTCTGTTGACAAGAACCTCCACTTCGTTACACCTTAAATATCCCAGGAAAGAGAAAAATGGATAAAGAAGTTGTGGTCCTTATGTACAATGGAATATCACTCAGCCATGAAATCAACGTCATAAGGCTAGTAGCAGCATGATGAGTGGATTTAGGTACGACGATTCTAAGTGAAATAAGTCACACAGAAAAAGACACTTATCATAAGATATCACTTATAGAGGGAATGTAAAAACCGCTACCCTTGAACTGAATTACAAAACAGAACAGAGTCCCACGTTTAGAAAACACACTATGGCTGCTTAACGGGAAAGGTGAGGTGGGGTGATGCATAAAACAAGGGTTTCAAATTAGGTCAGATACCGTTCCATAAACCCAATATGTAATAGCCAAGACCTACTCCTTGATCAGTGAATTGGACTCAACACCCCCTATTCACCGCCCAAGAATATATCTGACTAGTAAGAAGCTTAAAACCTATGTTTTGATATCTCTCTGTAAGTGAGTCAAGTGGGTGTAAAGCGGCAGAAACACAGCAGTGAAAAGCAGCTAAACCCCATTATAAAAATCAATTACTTTTAAAAACCCGTGAAACAAAGACAGTGAAAGAGAGAGAAATTCTTACAAAATTCGTTCAGGGGCTGTGATGCCACCTGGATTGACCATATCTAGACCCACAGCTGATGGAGACATAAGGGTGGACACTCTTGGGGCTGAGAGGTTTGGTGAGGTTGGGTGAGGAAACGCAGACCCTTTAAAGTAATACTGCGTGATATCCATCCCATGGGTCCCAAATCTCCAGGTTCAAGGGCATCTTCCTACATCGAAAACATGCATGAGAAACCCAGAAGATGGTACACCGTGTGATCGGGAAAGGTTTCCAAAACGCACCTCATTTCTCATCTCCTTATGCTCGGGTTCGCCATTCCAGCCGCTTTAGTAGCAATCTCCCTCCTTGGAGAATCAGCACCTTTAACCTCCTGTTCCGTACAGGTTGCAATTTGTCCTGAGGATGAACGGGAAGAGTGGGAACCAATGAGAGACTAGCTCTAGGTGTTGGGACAGGCACAGGTCACTCTACTTCCCCATCAGGAAGAAGAATTAACCACAGGCTCAGCCTGCCGCCCGGGACCAGAATAGGGCCTGAAGCAATCCTGCGCTTTTGCGGCCAGCTCCCAAGAAAGCGAGTTGAACAATGGAGCTCAGGGGCACTGCAATTCACAAACCTGCAGACTTATAAATGATAACTCTCGTCCACAAATATATTGAGGGAAGGCAACGAAGAGGATTGGAAAGCAAGGCAGAATTGCAGGAAACAGATTTCAGGAGGGAGATTCGAATCGCCTTTAAAGCACAGGAAAAGCGGCAAAACCTCGACAATGATGCCCTTGGCCAAAAAGGGCGTATGCGTTTTTTCCTGAATATATTCAGGAAAAAACGCATACGCCCTTTTTGGCCAACCAAGCAACCTGGAAAGGCAAATCAGCGCTACAAAGAAGTCTCGCTTCCCATCGGTCAAAAGGGCCATGCTGAATAAAGTGTCAAAACCAGAAATGCAGGACAGGCCATGGAGAAACGGGAGCCTGGCTACGCTGATGGGCGGGATGTAAATTGCCAACAGCCACTCTGGAGAAGTGTACGGTGTGTCCTGAAACATCTAAAAAACTCAGCTTAGAGAGCACAGGGCACTTCCACTCATGGGCGTATAAATTGGGAAAACTAAAAATCAGCAAGACACAGGCACCCCAAAGTTTAGGGCTGCTCTGTTGACAAGAACCTCCACTTCGTTACACCTTAAATATCCCAGGAAAGAGAAAAATGGATAAAGAAGTTGTGGTCCTTATGTACAATGGAATATCACTCAGCCATGAAATCAACGTCATAAGGCTAGTAGCAGCATGATGAGTGGATTTAGGTACGACGATTCTAAGTGAAATAAGTCACACAGAAAAAGACACTTATCATAAGATATCACTTATAGAGGGAATGTAAAAACCGCTACCCTTGAACTGAATTACAAAACAGAACAGAGTCCCATGTTTAGAAAACACACTATGGCTGCTTAAGGGGAAAGGTGACGTGGGGTGATGCATAAAACAAGGGTTTCAAATTAGGTCAGATACCGTTCCATAAACCCAATATGTAATAGCCAAGACCTACTCCTTGATCAGTGAATTGGACTCAACACCCCCTATTCACCGCCCAAGAATATATCTGACTAGTAAGAAGCTTAAAACCTATGTTTTGATATCTCTCTGTAAGTGAGTCAAGTGGGTGTAAAGCGGCAGAAACACAGCAGTGAAAAGCAGCTAAACCCCATTATAAAAATCAATTACTTTTAAAAACCCGTGAAACAAAGACAGTGAAAGAGAGAGAAATTCTTACAAAATTCGTTCAGGGGCTGTGATGCCACCTGGATTGACCATATCTAGACCCACAGCTGATGGAGACATAGGGGTGGACACTCTTGGGGCTGAGAGGTTTGGTGAGGTTGGGTGAGGAAACGCAGACCCTTTAAAGTAATACTGCGTGGTTCCCATCCCATGGGTCCCAAATCTCCAGGTTCAAGGGCATCTTCCTACATCGAAAACATGCATGAGAAACCCAGAAGATGGTACACCGTGTGATCGGGAAAGGTTTCCAAAACGCACCTCATTTCTCATCTCCTTATGCTCGGGTTCGCCATTCCAGCCGCTTTAGTAGCAATCTCCCTCCTTGGAGAATCAGCACCTTTAACCTCCTGTTCCGTACAGGTTGCAATTTGTCCTGAGGATGAACGGGAAGAGTGGGAACCAATGAGAGACTAGCTCTAGGTGTTGGGACAGGCACAGGTCACTCTACTTCCCCATCAGGAAGAAGAATTAACCACAGGCTCAGCCTGCCGCCCGGGACCAGAATAGGGCCTGAAGCAATCCTGCGCTTTTGCGGCCAGCTCCCAAGAAAGCGAGTTGAACAATGGAGCTCAGGGGCACTGCAATTCACAAACCTGCAGACTTATAAATGATAACTCTCGTCCACAAATATATTGAGGGAAGGCAACGAAGAGGATTGGAAAGCAAGGCAGAATTGCAGGAAACAGATTTCAGGAGGGAGATTCGAATCGCCTTTAAAGCACAGGAAAAGCGGCAAAACCTCGACAATGATGCCCTTGGCCAAAAAGGGCGTATGCGTTTTTTCCTGAATATATTCAGGAAAAAACGCATACGCCCTTTTTGGCCAACCAAGCAACCTGGAAAGGCAAATCAGCGCTACAAAGAAGTCTCGCTTCCCATCGGTCAAAAGGGCCATGCTGAATAAAGTGTCAAAACCAGAAATGCAGGACAGGCCATGGAGAAACGGGAGCCTGGCTACGCTGATGGGTGGGATGTAAATTGCCAACAGCCACTCTGGAGAAGTTTACGGTGTGTCCTGAAACATCTAAAAAACTCAGCTTAGAGAGCACAGTGCACTTCCACTCATGGGCGTATAAATTGGGAAAACTAAAAATCAGCAAGACACAGGCACCCCAAAGTTTAGGGCTGCTCTGTTGACAAGAACCTCCACTTCGTTACACCTTAAATATCCCAGGAAAGAGAAAAATGGATAAAGAAGTTGTGGTCCTTATGTACAATGGAATATCACTCAGCCATGAAATCAACGTCATAAGGCTAGTAGCAGCATGATGAGTGGATTTAGGTACGACGATTCTAAGTGAAAAAAGTCACACAGAAAAAGACACTTATCATAAGATATCACTTATAGAGGGAATGTATAAACCGCTACCCTTGAACTGAATTACAAAACAGAACAGAGTCCCACGTTTAGAAAACACACTATGGCTGCTTAACGGGAAAGGTGAGGTGGGGTGATGCATAAAACAAGGGTTTCAAATTAGGTCAGATACCGTTCCATAAACCCAATATGTAATAGACAAGACCTACTCCTTGATCAGTGAATTGGACTCAACACCCCCTATTCACCGCCCAAGAATATATCTGACTAGTAAGAATCTTAAAACCTATGTTTTGATATCTCTCTGTAAGTGAGTCAAGTGGGTGTAAAGCGGCAGAAACACAGCAGTGAAAAGCAGCTAAACCCCATTATAAAAATCAATTACTTTTAAAAACCCGTGAAACAAAGACAGTGAAAGAGAGAGAAATTCTTACAAAATTCGTTCAGGGGCTGTGATGCCACCTGGATTGATCATATCTAGACCCACAGCTGATGGAGACATAGGGGTGGACACTCTTGGGGCTGAGAGGTTTGGTGAGGTTGGGTGAGGAAACGCAGACCCTTTAAAGTAATACTGCGTGGTTCCCATCCCATGGGTCCCAAATCTCCAGGTTCAAGGGCATCTTCCTACATCGAAAACATGCATGAGAAACCCAGAAGATGGTACACCGTGTGATCGGGAAAGGTTTCCAAAACGCACCTCATTTCTCATCTCCTTATGCTCGGGTTCGCCATTCCAGCCGCTTTAGTAGCAATCTCCCTCCTTGGAGAATCAGCACCTTTAACCTCCTGTTCCGTACAGGTTGCAATTTGTCCTGAGGATGAACGGGAAGAGTGGGAACCAATGAGAGACTAGCTCTAGGTGTTGGGACAGGCACAGGTCACTCTACTTCCCCATCAGGAAGAAGAATTAACCACAGGCTCAGCCTGCCGCCCGGGACCAGAATAGGGCCTGAAGCAATCCTGCGCTTTTGCGGCCAGCTCCCAAGAAAGCGAGTTGAAAAATGGAGCTCAGGGGCACTGCAATTCACAAACCTGCAGACTTATAAATGATAACTCTCGTCCACAAATATATTGAGGGAAGGCAACGAAGAGGATTGGAAAGCAAGGCAGAATTGCAGGAAACAGATTTCAGGAGGGAGATTCGAATCGCCTTTAAAGCACAGGAAAAGCGGCAAAACCTCGACAATGATGCCCTTGGCCAAAAAGGGCGTATGCGTTTTTTCCTGAATATATTCAGGAAAAAACGCATACGCCCTTTTTGGCCAACCAAGCAACCTGGAAAGGCAAATCAGCGCTACAAAGAAGTCTCGCTTCCCATCGGTCAAAAGGGCCATGCTGAATAAAGTGTCAAAACCAGAAATGCAGGACAGGCCATGGAGAAACGGGAGCCTGGCTACGCTGATGGGCGGGATGTAAATTGCCAACAGCCACTCTGGAGAAGTGTACGGTGTGTCCTGAAACATCTAAAAAACTCAGCTTAGAGAGCACAGGGCACTTCCACTCATGGGCGTATAAATTGGGAAAACTAAAAATCAGCAAGACACAGGCACCCCAAAGTTTAGGGCTGCTCTGTTGACAAGAACCTCCACTTCGTTACACCTTAAATATCCCAGGAAAGAGAAAAATGGATAAAGAAGTTGTGGTCCTTATGTACAATGGAATATCACTCAGCCATGAAATCAACGTCATAAGGCTAGTAGCAGCATGATGAGTGGATTTAGGTACGACGATTCTAAGTGAAATAAGTCACACAGAAAAAGACACTTATCATAAGATATCACTTATAGAGGGAATGTAAAAACCGCTACCCTTGAACTGAATTACAAAACAGAACAGAGTCCCATGTTTAGAAAACACACTATGGCTGCTTAAGGGGAAAGGTGACGTGGGGTGATGCATAAAACAAGGGTTTCAAATTAGGTCAGATACCGTTCCATAAACCCAATATGTAATAGCCAAGACCTACTCCTTGATCAGTGAATTGGACTCAACACCCCCTATTCACCGCCCAAGAATATATCTGACTAGTAAGAAGCTTAAAACCTATGTTTTGATATCTCTCTGTAAGTGAGTCAAGTGGGTGTAAAGCGGCAGAAACACAGCAGTGAAAAGCAGCTAAACCCCATTATAAAAATCAATTACTTTTAAAAACCCGTGAAACAAAGACAGTGAAAGAGAGAGAAATTCTTACAAAATTCGTTCAGGGGCTGTGATGCCACCTGGATTGACCATATCTAGACCCACAGCTGATGGAGACATAGGGGTGGACACTCTTGGGGCTGAGAGGTTTGGTGAGGTTGGGTGAGGAAACGCAGACCCTTTAAAGTAATACTGCGTGGTTCCCATCCCATGGGTCCCAAATCTCCAGGTTCAAGGGCATCTTCCTACATCGAAAACATGCATGAGAAACCCAGAAGATGGTACACCGTGTGATCGGGAAAGGTTTCCAAAACGCACCTCATTTCTCATCTCCTTATGCTCGGGTTCGCCATTCCAGCCGCTTTAGTAGCAATCTCCCTCCTTGGAGAATCAGCACCTTTAACCTCCTGTTCCGTACAGGTTGCAATTTGTCCTGAGGATGAACGGGAAGAGTGGGAACCAATGAGAGACTAGCTCTAGGTGTTGGGACAGGCACAGGTCACTCTACTTCCCCATCAGGAAGAAGAATTAACCACAGGCTCAGCCTGCCGCCCGGGACCAGAATAGGGCCTGAAGCAATCCTGCGCTTTTGCGGCCAGCTCCCAAGAAAGCGAGTTGAACAATGGAGCTCAGGGGCACTGCAATTCACAAACCTGCAGACTTATAAATGATAACTCTCGTCCACAAATATATTGAGGGTAGGCAACGAAGAGGATTGGAAAGCAAGGCAGAATTGCAGGAAACAGATTTCAGGAGGGAGATTCGAATCGCCTTTAAAGCACAGGAAAAGCGGCAAAACCTCGACAATGATGCCCTTGGCCAAAAAGGGCGTATGCGTTTTTTCCTGAATATATTCAGGAAAAAACGCATACGCCCTTTTTGGCCAACCAAGCAACCTGGAAAGGCAAATCAGCGCTACAAAGAAGTCTCGCTTCCCATCGGTCAAAAGGGCCATGCTGAATAAAGTGTCAAAACCAGAAATGCAGGACAGGCCATGGAGAAACGGGAGCCTGGCTACGCTGATGGGTGGGATGTAAATTGCCAACAGCCACTCTGGAGAAGTGTACGGTGTGTCCTGAAACATCTAAAAAACTCAGCTTAGAGAGCACAGTGCACTTCCACTCATGGGCGTATAAATTGGGAAAACTAAAAATCAGCAAGACACAGGCACCCCAAAGTTTAGGGCTGCTCTGTTGACAAGAACCTCCACTTCGTTACACCTTAAATATCCCAGGAAAGAGAAAAATGGATAAAGAAGTTGTGGTCCTTATGTACAATGGAATATCACTCAGCCATGAAATCAACGTCATAAGGCTAGTAGCAGCATGATGAGTGGATTTAGGTACGACGATTCTAAGTGAAAAAAGTCACACAGAAAAAGACACTTATCATAAGATATCACTTATAGAGGGAATGTATAAACCGCTACCCTTGAACTGAATTACAAAACAGAACAGAGTCCCACGTTTAGAAAACACACTATGGCTGCTTAACGGGAAAGGTGAGGTGGGGTGATGCATAAAACAAGGGTTTCAAATTAGGTCAGATACCGTTCCATAAACCCAATATGTAATAGACAAGACCTACTCCTTGATCAGTGAATTGGACTCAACACCCCCTATTCACCGCCCAAGAATATATCTGACTAGTAAGAATCTTAAAACCTATGTTTTGATATCTCTCTGTAAGTGAGTCAAGTGGGTGTAAAGCGGCAGAAACACAGCAGTGAAAAGCAGCTAAACCCCATTATAAAAATCAATTACTTTTAAAAACCCGTGAAACAAAGACAGTGAAAGAGAGAGAAATTCTTACAAAATTCGTTCAGGGGCTGTGATGCCACCTGGATTGATCATATCTAGACCCACAGCTGATGGAGACATAGGGGTGGACACTCTTGGGGCTGAAAGGTTTGGTGAGGTTGGGTGAGGAAACGCAGACCCTTTAAAGTAATACTGCGTGGTTCCCATCCCATGGGTCCCAAATCTCCAGGTTCAAGGGCATCTTCCTACATCGAAAACATGCATGAGAAACCCAGAAGATGGTACACCGTGTGATCGGGAAAGGTTTCCAAAACGCACCTCATTTCTCATCTCCTTATGCTCGGGTTCGCCATTCCAGCCGCTTTAGTAGCAATCTCCCTCCTTGGAGAATCAGCACCTTTAACCTCCTGTTCCGTACAGGTTGCAATTTGTCCTGAGGATGAACGGGAAGAGTGGGAACCAATGAGAGACTAGCTCTAGGTGTTGGGACAGGCACAGGTCACTCTACTTCCCCATCAGGAAGAAGAATTAACCACAGGCTCAGCCTGCCGCCCGGGACCAGAATAGGGCCTGAAGCAAATCTGCGCTTTTGCGGCCAGCTCCCAAGAAAGCGAGTTGAAAAATGGAGCTCAGGGGCACTGCAATTCACAAACCTGCAGACTTATAAATGATAACTCTCGTCCACAAATATATTGAGGGAAGGCAACGAAGAGGATTGGAAAGCAAGGCAGAATTGCAGGAAACAGATTTCAGGAGGGAGATTCGAATCGCCTTTAAAGCACAGGAAAAGCGGCAAAACCTCGACAATGATGCCCTTGGCCAAAAAGGGCGTATGCGTTTTTTCCTGAATATATTCAGGAAAAAACGCATACGCCCTTTTTGGCCAACCAAGCAACCTGGAAAGGCAAATCAGCGCTACAAAGAAGTCTCGCTTCCCATCGGTCAAAAGGGCCATGCTGAATAAAGTGTCAAAACCAGAAATGCAGGACAGGCCATGGAGAAACGGGAGCCTGGCTACGCTGATGGGCGGGATGTAAATTGCCAACAGCCACTCTGGAGAAGTGTACGGTGTGTCCTGAAACATCTAAAAAACTCAGCTTAGAGAGCACAGGGCACTTCCACTCATGGGCGTATAAATTGGGAAAACTAAAAATCAGCAAGACACAGGCACCCCAAAGTTTAGGGCTGCTCTGTTGACAAGAACCTCCACTTCGTTACACCTTAAATATCCCAGGAAAGAGAAAAATGGATAAAGAAGTTGTGGTCCTTATGTACAATGGAATATCACTCAGCCATGAAATCAACGTCATAAGGCTAGTAGCAGCATGATGAGTGGATTTAGGTACGACGATTCTAAGTGAAAAAAGTCACACAGAAAAAGACACTTATCATAAGATATCACTTATAGAGGGAATGTATAAACCGCTACCCTTGAACTGAATTACAAAACAGAACAGGGTCCCACGTTTAGAAAACACACTATGGCTGCTTAACGGGAAAGGTGAGGTGGGGTGATGCATAAAACAAGGGTTTCAAATTAGGTCAGATACCGTTCCATAAACCCAATATGTAATAGCCAAGACCTACTCCTTGATCAGTGAATTGGACTCAACACCCCCTATTCACCGCCCAAGAATATATCTGACTAGTAAGAAGCTTAAAACCTATGTTTTGATATCTCTCTGTAAGTGAGTCAAGTGGGTGTAAAGCGGCAGAAACACAGCAGTGAAAAGCAGCTAAACCCCATTATAAAAATCAATTACTTTTAAAAACCCGTGAAACAAAGACAGTGAAAGAGAGAGAAATTCTTACAAAATTCGTTCAGGGGCTGTGATGCCACCTGGATTGACCATATCTAGACCCACAGCTGATGGAGACATAAGGGTGGACACTCTTGGGGCTGAGAGGTTTGGTGAGGTTGGGTGAGGAAACGCAGACCCTTTAAAGTAATACTGCGTGATATCCATCCCATGGGTCCCAAATCTCCAGGTTCAAGGGCATCTTCCTACATCGAAAACATGCATGAGAAACCCAGAAGATGGTACACCGTGTGATCGGGAAAGGTTTCCAAAACGCACCTCATTTCTCATCTCCTTATGCTCGGGTTCGCCATTCCAGCCGCTTTAGTAGCAATCTCCCTCCTTGGAGAATCAGCACCTTTAACCTCCTGTTCCGTACAGGTTGCAATTTGTCCTGAGGATGAACGGGAAGAGTGGGAACCAATGAGAGACTAGCTCTAGGTGTTGGGACAGGCACAGGTCACTCTACTTCCCCATCAGGAAGAAGAATTAACCACAGGCTCAGCCTGCCGCCCGGGACCAGAATAGGGCCTGAAGCAATCCTGCGCTTTTGCGGCCAGCTCCCAAGAAAGCGAGTTGAACAATGGAGCTCAGGGGCACTGCAATTCACAAACCTGCAGACTTATAAATGATAACTCTCGTCCACAAATATATTGAGGGAAGGCAACGAAGAGGATTGGAAAGCAAGGCAGAATTGCAGGAAACAGATTTCAGGAGGGAGATTCGAATCGCCTTTAAAGCACAGGAAAAGCGGCAAAACCTCGACAATGATGCCCTTGGCCAAAAAGGGCGTATGCGTTTTTTCCTGAATATATTCAGGAAAAAACGCATACGCCCTTTTTGGCCAACCAAGCAACCTGGAAAGGCAAATCAGCGCTACAAAGAAGTCTCGCTTCCCATCGGTCAAAAGGGCCATGCTGAATAAAGTGTCAAAACCAGAAATGCAGGACAGGCCATGGAGAAACGGGAGCCTGGCTACGCTGATGGGCGGGATGTAAATTGCCAACAGCCACTCTGGAGAAGTGTACGGTGTGTCCTGAAACATCTAAAAAACTCAGCTTAGAGAGCACAGGGCACTTCCACTCATGGGCGTATAAATTGGGAAAACTAAAAATCAGCAAGACACAGGCACCCCAAAGTTTAGGGCTGCTCTGTTGACAAGAACCTCCACTTCGTTACACCTTAAATATCCCAGGAAAGAGAAAAATGGATAAAGAAGTTGTGGTCCTTATGTACAATGGAATATCACTCAGCCATGAAATCAACGTCATAAGGCTAGTAGCAGCATGATGAGTGGATTTAGGTACGACGATTCTAAGTGAAATAAGTCACACAGAAAAAGACACTTATCATAAGATATCACTTATAGAGGGAATGTAAAAACCGCTACCCTTGAACTGAATTACAAAACAGAACAGAGTCCCATGTTTAGAAAACACACTATGGCTGCTTAAGGGGAAAGGTGACGTGGGGTGATGCATAAAACAAGGGTTTCAAATTAGGTCAGATACCGTTCCATAAACCCAATATGTAATAGCCAAGACCTACTCCTTGATCAGTGAATTGGACTCAACACCCCCTATTCACCGCCCAAGAATATATCTGACTAGTAAGAAGCTTAAAACCTATGTTTTGATATCTCTCTGTAAGTGAGTCAAGTGGGTGTAAAGCGGCAGAAACACAGCAGTGAAAAGCAGCTAAACCCCATTATAAAAATCAATTACTTTTAAAAACCCGTGAAACAAAGACAGTGAAAGAGAGAGAAATTCTTACAAAATTCGTTCAGGGGCTGTGATGCCACCTGGATTGACCATATCTAGACCCACAGCTGATGGAGACATAGGGGTGGACACTCTTGGGGCTGAGAGGTTTGGTGAGGTTGGGTGAGGAAACGCAGACCCTTTAAAGTAATACTGCGTGGTTCCCATCCCATGGGTCCCAAATCTCCAGGTTCAAGGGCATCTTCCTACATCGAAAACATGCATGAGAAACCCAGAAGATGGTACACCGTGTGATCGGGAAAGGTTTCCAAAACGCACCTCATTTCTCATCTCCTTATGCTCGGGTTCGCCATTCCAGCCGCTTTAGTAGCAATCTCCCTCCTTGGAGAATCAGCACCTTTAACCTCCTGTTCCGTACAGGTTGCAATTTGTCCTGAGGATGAACGGGAAGAGTGGGAACCAATGAGAGACTAGCTCTAGGTGTTGGGACAGGCACAGGTCACTCTACTTCCCCATCAGGAAGAAGAATTAACCACAGGCTCAGCCTGCCGCCCGGGACCAGAATAGGGCCTGAAGCAATCCTGCGCTTTTGCGGCCAGCTCCCAAGAAAGCGAGTTGAACAATGGAGCTCAGGGGCACTGCAATTCACAAACCTGCAGACTTATAAATGATAACTCTCGTCCACAAATATATTGAGGGAAGGCAACGAAGAGGATTGGAAAGCAAGGCAGAATTGCAGGAAACAGATTTCAGGAGGGAGATTCGAATCGCCTTTAAAGCACAGGAAAAGCGGCAAAACCTCGACAATGATGCCCTTGGCCAAAAAGGGCGTATGCGTTTTTTCCTGAATATATTCAGGAAAAAACGCATACGCCCTTTTTGGCCAACCAAGCAACCTGGAAAGGCAAATCAGCGCTACAAAGAAGTCTCGCTTCCCATCGGTCAAAAGGGCCATGCTGAATAAAGTGTCAAAACCAGAAATGCAGGACAGGCCATGGAGAAACGGGAGCCTGGCTACGCTGATGGGTGGGATGTAAATTGCCAACAGCCACTCTGGAGAAGTTTACGGTGTGTCCTGAAACATCTAAAAAACTCAGCTTAGAGAGCACAGTGCACTTCCACTCATGGGCGTATAAATTGGGAAAACTAAAAATCAGCAAGACACAGGCACCCCAAAGTTTAGGGCTGCTCTGTTGACAAGAACCTCCACTTCGTTACACCTTAAATATCCCAGGAAAGAGAAAAATGGATAAAGAAGTTGTGGTCCTTATGTACAATGGAATATCACTCAGCCATGAAATCAACGTCATAAGGCTAGTAGCAGCATGATGAGTGGATTTAGGTACGACGATTCTAAGTGAAAAAAGTCACACAGAAAAAGACACTTATCATAAGATATCACTTATAGAGGGAATGTATAAACCGCTACCCTTGAACTGAATTACAAAACAGAACAGAGTCCCACGTTTAGAAAACACACTATGGCTGCTTAACGGGAAAGGTGAGGTGGGGTGATGCATAAAACAAGGGTTTCAAATTAGGTCAGATACCGTTCCATAAACCCAATATGTAATAGACAAGACCTACTCCTTGATCAGTGAATTGGACTCAACACCCCCTATTCACCGCCCAAGAATATATCTGACTAGTAAGAATCTTAAAACCTATGTTTTGATATCTCTCTGTAAGTGAGTCAAGTGGGTGTAAAGCGGCAGAAACACAGCAGTGAAAAGCAGCTAAACCCCATTATAAAAATCAATTACTTTTAAAAACCCGTGAAACAAAGACAGTGAAAGAGAGAGAAATTCTTACAAAATTCGTTCAGGGGCTGTGATGCCACCTGGATTGATCATATCTAGACCCACAGCTGATGGAGACATAGGGGTGGACACTCTTGGGGCTGAGAGGTTTGGTGAGGTTGGGTGAGGAAACGCAGACCCTTTAAAGTAATACTGCGTGGTTCCCATCCCATGGGTCCCAAATCTCCAGGTTCAAGGGCATCTTCCTACATCGAAAACATGCATGAGAAACCCAGAAGATGGTACACCGTGTGATCGGGAAAGGTTTCCAAAACGCACCTCATTTCTCATCTCCTTATGCTCGGGTTCGCCATTCCAGCCGCTTTAGTAGCAATCTCCCTCCTTGGAGAATCAGCACCTTTAACCTCCTGTTCCGTACAGGTTGCAATTTGTCCTGAGGATGAACGGGAAGAGTGGGAACCAATGAGAGACTAGCTCTAGGTGTTGGGACAGGCACAGGTCACTCTACTTCCCCATCAGGAAGAAGAATTAACCACAGGCTCAGCCTGCCGCCCGGGACCAGAATAGGGCCTGAAGCAATCCTGCGCTTTTGCGGCCAGCTCCCAAGAAAGCGAGTTGAAAAATGGAGCTCAGGGGCACTGCAATTCACAAACCTGCAGACTTATAAATGATAACTCTCGTCCACAAATATATTGAGGGAAGGCAACGAAGAGGATTGGAAAGCAAGGCAGAATTGCAGGAAACAGATTTCAGGAGGGAGATTCGAATCGCCTTTAAAGCACAGGAAAAGCGGCAAAACCTCGACAATGATGCCCTTGGCCAAAAAGGGCGTATGCGTTTTTTCCTGAATATATTCAGGAAAAAACGCATACGCCCTTTTTGGCCAACCAAGCAACCTGGAAAGGCAAATCAGCGCTACAAAGAAGTCTCGCTTCCCATCGGTCAAAAGGGCCATGCTGAATAAAGTGTCAAAACCAGAAATGCAGGACAGGCCATGGAGAAACGGGAGCCTGGCTACGCTGATGGGCGGGATGTAAATTGCCAACAGCCACTCTGGAGAAGTGTACGGTGTGTCCTGAAACATCTAAAAAACTCAGCTTAGAGAGCACAGGGCACTTCCACTCATGGGCGTATAAATTGGGAAAACTAAAAATCAGCAAGACACAGGCACCCCAAAGTTTAGGGCTGCTCTGTTGACAAGAACCTCCACTTCGTTACACCTTAAATATCCCAGGAAAGAGAAAAATGGATAAAGAAGTTGTGGTCCTTATGTACAATGGAATATCACTCAGCCATGAAATCAACGTCATAAGGCTAGTAGCAGCATGATGAGTGGATTTAGGTACGACGATTCTAAGTGAAATAAGTCACACAGAAAAAGACACTTATCATAAGATATCACTTATAGAGGGAATGTAAAAACCGCTACCCTTGAACTGAATTACAAAACAGAACAGAGTCCCATGTTTAGAAAACACACTATGGCTGCTTAAGGGGAAAGGTGACGTGGGGTGATGCATAAAACAAGGGTTTCAAATTAGGTCAGATACCGTTCCATAAACCCAATATGTAATAGCCAAGACCTACTCCTTGATCAGTGAATTGGACTCAACACCCCCTATTCACCGCCCAAGAATATATCTGACTAGTAAGAAGCTTAAAACCTATGTTTTGATATCTCTCTGTAAGTGAGTCAAGTGGGTGTAAAGCGGCAGAAACACAGCAGTGAAAAGCAGCTAAACCCCATTATAAAAATCAATTACTTTTAAAAACCCGTGAAACAAAGACAGTGAAAGAGAGAGAAATTCTTACAAAATTCGTTCAGGGGCTGTGATGCCACCTGGATTGACCATATCTAGACCCACAGCTGATGGAGACATAGGGGTGGACACTCTTGGGGCTGAGAGGTTTGGTGAGGTTGGGTGAGGAAACGCAGACCCTTTAAAGTAATACTGCGTGGTTCCCATCCCATGGGTCCCAAATCTCCAGGTTCAAGGGCATCTTCCTACATCGAAAACATGCATGAGAAACCCAGAAGATGGTACACCGTGTGATCGGGAAAGGTTTCCAAAACGCACCTCATTTCTCATCTCCTTATGCTCGGGTTCGCCATTCCAGCCGCTTTAGTAGCAATCTCCCTCCTTGGAGAATCAGCACCTTTAACCTCCTGTTCCGTACAGGTTGCAATTTGTCCTGAGGATGAACGGGAAGAGTGGGAACCAATGAGAGACTAGCTCTAGGTGTTGGGACAGGCACAGGTCACTCTACTTCCCCATCAGGAAGAAGAATTAACCACAGGCTCAGCC